>NC_136901.1:74233873-74424170 GCF_949606895.1 Notothenia rossii | reverse complement strand
GATTGCTGAAACTACACATTGTCACACAATTCAATGTACATGGGGGAGATTTGCTGTTTTTCTCATTTGACCATTTATTACAGCAAATGTAGACATATGGCCAATATTAAGTATCAAGTATCATTGCAGTGACTTAATCTAGTTAGTGTGACATTTAATTTCCCTCCAATAACTAAAGCAATTAAGGTGCAAACCATAGACTGTATATGGTGCAAACACACCAACATTTATTTTGTTTCGTTGTCCTCTTCAAATTAGTGACACACTTAATTGTTGCTGTAATTAATTAGTCAAATAACAAAAAATAATAAATAATTTTTTTGTGGAGAGCCATTTTATTAGTTGTTATATCTAGGCTTTTTTTGTGTGTGTGCAAATAAAAGAACGAGATTATCAATCCATTCAAAATTATTAATCAATTCGACAACCAATGAAAAAGTCCTGAAGTCTTGGTTAGCACACAATATTAGGATTTAGTTTTGAATGTATGTATGTCGCTTTGATTATGATTATTGAAATTAAATAGATAATAGTCAAATGTTTTACATTCTTATTGTTGAATTATGAAATGTAATATATTAATTCGTTTATTTAATACTCTTATACTAATCACTTCCTGTATTCCCGTGCATGATAAAAGGGACATACGCAATAAAACGTGTCATTTCCGGTTGAAGCAAAGCCGACGGTGTATGTGTGTATTTATTCCTCTTTCACGTTAAAACTATGTTCACGGTATTCCTGCCCTAAGATCATGGCATCGTTAACACTTATTTAAATCAGAGGACAGTTAAAGGACTGCCATGGTGGATATTATTTGCAGGTTGAGCCCTTACACTCCAGAACAGCAGGTGGAGATATTTGATGCTGTGCAGCTAGTTGTGATCTGACATACTACAGAAGAAGAAAAACACAACAAACAACCAGGAAGTGTCCGTTTTTCAGATGTTCAGTCGTGCCAGTTATTCAATAAAAATCAGCTATATGAAAGTCCCGCAATTGGAAATTGTTTTTCAGACGTGGCTTGGTTTTAAGCTCAACAATGTGAGATAATATGTGGCACTTCACGTGAATTAAGAAGAGATGAGATTCAAAACTACCGACAAGGAAGAGAGGAACTAAGAACTGCCAGAAGTCCGAAGGTCGACTTAGTACCCCTTTATTACTTTTCTTCTACAAAACATGATGAGGTTTGGTGTAACAAAGCCAGCTCTTCCTTCTTCACTAATGTGGCGACTTTCATGGGTCTGCCTTTGTGAGCTTACTCAACGTTAGCTTCTTGAGTTTGTCTCGTAAGAGTTTGAAGTAGTGAGGAAAATGGACGAACCGATCATTATCAGCTCTGACAAGTGATAAAGACGAAGACTCTGATGTGGAAATCATCGGCTGCTTCAGTAACGTTTTGAAGCGGGATGACCCGCTGCCCCTCTCGGCGGTGAGGGTGGACGTCGATAATGTCAAAGTCAACGTCCCAATGGTGAGCTAACATGCTAGCTGCTCGAGCGTTTCTGTAGAAACTGTTGCTAACTGACATTTAACGTCTTGGATATGTCGAAGGAGCTACAGCTACTTCATTTTGCGTAACTTTACCAGAGTCAAAAGCCATTATATTCTCCTTTGTAATTATGTAAGTATCCACATCATTAATTTGACTTATCATTTCTGTTTACTTTTGCCTTTTCTAGCTTTACATTGATCTCTCAAATCCTAGATGGACTTTTCCAGAGCTCAAGTCGCGCAAAAGACTTGTAGAATTGCCCGAAACCAATGCAGTTAACTGGACAAAACAAGAATTGAACAATTTCTCACCGGATAACTCTCAAACGAAAATACCAAAGAAACACGATTTAAACCTACGGCAGAGGTCTTCAAGAGACCAAACCATTAAAACACTGCAGCAGGACTGTGGACATGTAAAGCCAAAGAAGAGATGTTCGGATTCTCAAACACAACTTCAAATAGCCCATCATAGCAAAGCATTTGTCAAATTAAGACGATTGGCTGTTCTTGAAAGTCATGTTGCAGATCTGAAAACATTAAAGTGTTCTGTATTTTTAAACAAAGATTGTACAAAAATGACCCTGCACCGCGGTCAACAAGACATCAACATTGAAACCCCAGAATGCAATAGTAATTTATCTACCACTTTAAATGGTCCTCACATGGATTCCTCACTGGCTGAGTCTCCTAAGGTGGGTGAATCTCTTATCAGACAGGAGGAAAAGGAAAACAGCAAAGAGTTTACATGCACACAGTTAAATGCTGAAATATCTCAGCATCTGGAGGGCCCAGCTGAGCCTCCTGCTCAGATAAAGGGTGCTCTGTTGAGACCTCCAAGGAGCACAGCGCTCATGAAGGCGAAAGCGATTACTTAAGCTCATTCATAATGACCTCCTCTCCAACATCCCCTTCTTTATCTTCAGATAAAGCAGAACATGCACTACAACGAGAAGTACTGTGCTCTAAACTAAAACAAATGGAATTAGACAAAGCTGAATCTACGCAAAGCTTTCTCGCTGATCCCTCGTTCCCCAACTCTCCTCCCATTGGACCAAACCCTTCTGAGAATGTTGTCTGTGACTCTCCATCCCACACAAGTCCATTATCTCATAACCTTATGAGTCACATCAACCCAGCAACAATCTCTGAGAATATACCAGCTGGAACTATACCTGAAGGGCAATCGGAGGATGTTAAGGCTGATGACGCCTCAAACCGCTCTGATGTGTTGCTCCATGGCATCCATGATGAACCTTTTATTTCAGTGGCAAATGAGGACATGGATGACACGTCTTGGCCGGGACATACGGAGACTATTGCAGCCCAGGGCCTTTTATTTGGCAAGAGGGGAGTGACGGAGACGAAGTCAACAAAGAGAGCAGGTTTGATTTGGACTTTAGGGCAGCCAGTAAAGAGGACAGGAACTTTGTGTGCCCAATTGCACTCAGAAAAATAATGTCTGGACATGCTCAAGCCCTGGTAAGAGACCGTTTTTCCAAATATTTAAACATTTGACACTTGATTATATGCTAGGCTAATTATATAAGATTGACTATTCTTCTTATTATGTTTTATTTTTAGCCTGAGGAGGAAGATGAAGGTTTTGGAGCTCCTGAGGTGCTATCCCGCCAGAGCCTGGGTTTGGTTTACACTACCATTGAAGAAAAGCTCACAGAAGTCGCTTTGCAGCACTTATCTGACCTGCTGCAGCCTGGTTATTATCCCCCCAAGGATATTACCTCCCACCTGCTGCGCGGCATTCTGCTCGACCACCAGTGTCCTCATCACCGCTGCGTGCAGGCATTTAACCTGCTGATGAAGACACAGAGGTGAGGGAACCAGGGGAATAAGAGTTAATAGTATTGTTTTATTTGTTGCCTTTCGTATTGAAATTCTTGATCTATCCTCTACGTCCTCTCTTTCATTTCCTCTTTCTGGTTCCATCTTTGACTTCAGAGATTAAAGCTGCTTTCTGATTGCAGACACCACATGGCTGATACAACTTCAGCTCCATGGGACTGGGAGTTGTTGACCTCAGTCATGGCCAATCAGGTACCAAACCAGATAGCAATATTTGTGAATAATCAGAAAAGCTGGTTGATACATCACATGATATTACACTTTTCCACTGGTGTTGTTTAACAAGACTATGTTAAATGAGATTTGGTTGTAGCGTGAGAAGTGGGTTTAAAACAACTTTTGTGTCAATGTCTTTTAAGAAGCACAAAAACAAATTGCCAAAGTACTGTTGCATTGTTGATGACATCATTAGGGAACAATATTTCGTTTTTCTGCTCACTGTTCCAGAAGTAAACAGACATATCGCAGCTTGTCTGTTTTCTGTGAACTGATATTGTCCCTTTCTGTGCTTCTAAATTCCTAAGGACTGTATACAGAGGCATCGGAGGGAGGTTGTGCGTATGCTCCTGGATTATGTTGTGCAGACTTTGGAAGATGACTTTCAGGCCAAACGCTCTATCTCTGGCCTCCACCACTCCATTGCCAAGACAACGTTGTCATGTGATGAGCAGTTCCCACGCGTCAGGTGCGTACCGTTTTTTGTTGAAACTGTGAGGAAGCTGTAGTTTTATGATGCCCTTGAATTATCGTTTGTCTTGTAACAGTGATCTACTTTTCCTTTCCTGTGCTTAATGTCCACATGTGGCTTAACAGTGGCATCTGCTATTAAATACACGACTAAATAGCTACATGTTAGTGGTTGTTTGCCCTAAACCTCACTTCTTTTGTTGTAAACTAAACTTATAGCTGCCTTACAAGAGTTAACACCCAAGCAGTCCCTTGACAGATTTGATATTCTTTGTTATTTCAGGTTAAATTACAGATTGCTAAATCAGTATTACAATTTGAGAAGCCTGTTAATTTAAACAGACCTACCAAAACTCACTTTGTTACATTCCACATTTTGAAATATACAATGAAATATTACAAAACCAATTTGTCAGCGCAATAACATTATAGTTTATAAAGACATGCATTCTTGTTATTTCTAGGGAGATCATCAAGTGGCTATTTGCTGCCATTAGGGAATCAACAGAGCCTGGAGACAGTATAGAAGCAGCCGGAGAGAGGGTTGAACAAATCCGGTAATATACACATTTTGAAATATATTTTTTGATTACATTGTCTTACGCATGGATGTACCATTATGGCTGCTTCTATGTTTTTCAAGTTATCAAGTTTTGGTCCCTTTGTCCCGTTCAGAATGGTGTCGACCTTCCAGAGGATGTTGACCTTGGCTCTGGAGGTGGACCGCTCTCCAGCTCTAACCTCTTCCAAGCTGTCCCAGGAGCTCTTCCACATACTCATCAGCAATACACCTCTACGAGCACACAGGTGACGAGGACAGATGGGATGTTTTGTTTCACGATTAAGGGAAAGTTGAGAGGGAGAAAATATTGGCTTTCAACTTCCTTTTCCTGTGCATTGGGTCATTGGAATTATTGTAGACTTATGAAGGTTTCAAATGTTATTTGTTATTTAATTGGTACATCCAGTAAACGATTTATAGTGTATTGATGTGGCTTTTAACAAAAAAAGATATAACAATTTGTAAAATATCCTTAAAAATAACAAATGAGTGGAATCAATGTCACTTTCTGATGATTAATACATGCAAATGGACTCAAACTGTTCATAAATGCTGTAAATGGATTAATTATGCAAAATGGATTCCCCCTGTTGAACATGGATTTTCTATGTTTAAGTTGATTTAAATTGAAAAGATGCTTAACAATAAATACAAGTGAGAATTAAACAGATATACATTTTTGCAGTCTATATCATAACACGACACATGATTTTCTTTCTTGTAATAATAATCATTTCTATACAGTTTAAACATTTTAATTGCATCGTTTAAATGTGAATGTATTTCAGACTTCCATGGATAGTCTTTCAATTAATCCATTGAGTAATTAATGGTCAAATAGAGTACAAATTGAAATGATTCTAATGGCACTATGCGTCTTTTTTACCTACTTTTCCAAGCCATCTCTGATTTATCTGTTTCTGACGACCAGGATGTTGTTGCTGGAGAGCCTGCAGAGCAAGCTGCTGAGATGTAAGCTGTTGGAACAACTGTTGGACTATTCGTGCCCACTGAAAATCACTCTGCCCATGTCACTCAGTCTTCTGCTTCACTTTTTGAAGCACTGCACTCTGGCACCAGACCCTTCGGTGAATATCACTCTTGCATCTTGTTTTCATCTAAGCTTAGCCTCCACCCTTTGCTTTTCACAGATGTGAGGGTATTAACATGTCTCCTTAACAATAAAAGATTGCTGAATTTAAATGTAAATACAGTGAAAACATCTTAGGTACATGTCATATCCCCAGTAGGGATTTAGAATGCATATTTTATGTTATTTTGGGGAATCTGAAAAGTAAGAGTTTGATACAACATCGTAACTGGCTGTCCATGACTGTTCTCCAGGATGGTACTGAAAAGTGGCAGAGGTGGGAAGAGTTGGTACATCTTCTCTGGATGTTGCTGCTCAGCTACAACAAAGCAATGAAAGGTGAGAAGTTTGTAAATTCCAGTACATCTCATAACAACGTTTGCTGCTATAATCATGACATTTCTCCCTGTAAAGTCTGTGAAATGAAGGAGAACATATATTTTTGTAGTGACAATGCTAGTTGTCTGAAGTTAGCTTTCCAGTGTTCTACTGCAAGGAAGCAGACAGTGCTTGGATCCTGTGGGAAACCTCAGACAGGTGCAGTGAAAATGCAAAATGTGTAGCAGTACCACATTTTTGTGTTTTTTAATCTATAATAACTATTTTGGATTTTTTGTATTGAATACACTTTTCTTTTGGTCATGTTATGCCAAATTTGACAAAATAGGTTCTTGGTGAACTTTGTACATATTTCCTGAGCTTGGTCCTTGATTTTTCTTCCCCACTGTATACACATTTTTGTATTTTCATTATATTTAAAGTATAGTTGTGAAAGTGTTTTAACCACTGATGTCAGCGTAAATGACTTGTGCAGAAGAATGCTTCTGAGACATGGGTTATAATAAAAATCTGATAAACAATGTTTCAATATGATGCCCCTTAATACAGTGTACCATAATTCTGACTATTAAAACCTTCCAACAATTTAGTAGTAAAAATGTAAATAACTTCACTTGACACTTCCAAGCAAACTTTGATTTTCTACTAACAATTGTGTCTTTTATACCCAGGCTATCTGAGCAACTCTATCTCTGAACAAAGAGGCAGGGTTGGCAACTGGGTCTACAAACCAGATGATATGGTATCAAAGCCCGCCATTTGTGATGCCATGCAGGCCTTCCGTTCCAGATCGCAGGCTGACCTCAACCAAACCTTACCTCTCCATGTTGAAGAGTCCCTCACTTATCTACAGGATCACCTGCTAGATGTCTGTCAGTGTTGAATTAAAAACTGTTTGTTGGACGAACTATAAAGCATTAGGTCTACAAACCAGATGATATGGTGTCAAAGCCCGCGATTTGTGATGCCATGGAGGCATTCCGTTTCAGATCGCAGGCTGACCTCGGCCAAACCTTATCTCTCCATGTTGAAGAGTTGCTCACTTATCTACAGGATGACCCGCTAGATGTCTTTCAGTGTTGAACAAACTATTCTCAGTTTGTTGTATGAACAATAAAGCATTAGACTAAGTTATTATTTATTTATTTTTTACATTTATTGGTTTGAATTCAATTGTTCAGTTTTTGGAATCCGAATAAAAGCTGAGCCTTGTCTGGTCTAATGAGATTCAACTATATTCACTACTGTCATCTCTTAATAAATTAACATAATTTTCGAGCCAGTAAAGACCTGTATCTGCTTCTCATCAACCACAATCTTCACTTTATCTTGTCATACAAATGCAGTACACATTATTGATTCCACTGCGTGTACTTTAACTCTGCTAAGTATTCAAAATGTGTAAACACGCTATGATAAATTAAACTGCTACTATTTCCATCCATTTTATGATCGATCACTCATCACCAAAGATTGTATTTACTCTGGTTCAACAGCTGGTTGGGCCGTCTACGCGCCGACCAATAGGATCACGCGCTGTTATCGGCAGAGAGAAAAAAAAAATCCTTCAGTCGCCATGATACAGCAGCGGAAACGGGTGCGAAGTAGCTAGAAAACAAAAGAGAACACGCAGTGGTCCTCGCTATTTGGTATGCTCTTGCAGGTAAAAAGGCAATTCTTCCTGTTGGACCTAAACTGTTTTAACTAATTTCACCCAAATGTTATGTAGATGTTCGAAGCGTGTTTGTGGTTTTCCGAAGTAAAGACTAGTTTAAATGGGAAGTCGGTCAGCTTCGAATAATTGGGATCTGTTAGCTTATAGCTAACAAGCTAACTCAAGCTAAGCTAAATAGCTCACAATTGCTTGCAAACCCAGCGTTGTGTAGCGTTGTGAGCTTGTTAGCTCACAGTTTATCTCAATCTCAATAGTGATTCTTGCTACTGGAGGCTAGCTAGCGGCAGCTAACTAATGCGCTGTTTCGTGGCCTAGTTACAATGCGCAAGTCAGTGCTTTGCTATTATGTAAACAATATTTGTGCAGTATATTTTTATGTAATTTAGCTTCTTTTTAGCTTAACCATTCGGACAAAGCATTACAATCAGTGAACTCATTGGCAAATGTACCCAATTCCGCGTGTCCGTTTGCAATCTTTGGTAATTAGCAAGCGAGCTAGCTTCTAGCTATTTTAACGTTAGCGTCTGTTATGTATAGTTTGATAGCCAACGTTACCTATTTAGGTTAAGCTAGGCTAATCAGTTAGCGACCACCGAGAGGAAACATCTACCAATCTTAGTTTGTCCTAACATCTTTACTGTTTTGGAATATGGCTTTTAAGTTTAGCTCTTTAACGAAGGAATTCTTTTATCGTTTATTGTTAACACAGTTAAGTAGTTTGCTATCTTGCTACGTTGCTGGTTTAATGTTTATTATGTAACGTTAACGTAAGTAATGAAATCAAAGCCTCATAAGAAGCAATTTAGTGTTGGTTGTCAGTTTGATTATGGTACTCCAGGCGGTTAAATTACTGTTTTTATTCAACCATATCTCGAACAAACGTGTTGTTTGTGTTTGATTATGGCAACATTTAAAAAGTGCTAACATGTGTGCATGAGGTATTTTGGTCAAAAGCTCAAGCAAACACGGTTAACTGAACTAAACCACCGTTAACCTTATTAATAGCTTTAGTCTGAGGACACAATTACTTAATTGATTTACAAAGAGGCCACCATTGGATAATTTTGACTATTTCCATGCACATTTTTTAAAAGCACAAATATGTATCTAGTGTTATAGGAATGCCCAAGGAAAAATATGACCCGCCGGATCCCAGGCGGATGTACACAATCATGTCCACTGAGGAAGCAACAAACGGGAAGAAGTCATACTGGGCTGAGCTGGAAATCAGCGGTGAGTATTATCGTAGAACTCCTAGCTTAGTTGATAATTGTCTTTAATTCATACCAGTCAGACATATCTCTTTATTTTTGCATATAGATTACGCACAGTAGGCAGTTTTCCTACATTCAAAAAGTCCTATTACTGGATTGTCACTTTTTAAATATGAAGTGGGTAAATCAATGTAGCTCGTGACATAGGTAATTTGAAGAGCTGCAACTAAGATGACTTTTTATCCTTTACTCCCTTGATTAAGCAGTTTGCCAAAGCTCATCATTATACAGCATTTTAAAAATAACCAACGCTAGGACCAGTGAATTGTGGGCATATTCCATCAAAAAAGGAATTTAATGATTAATCCATTATCAGTGTTATTTATTGGTAATTCGTGAGTTTGAACTATTTATTTGAATTGGGAAATGTATGCAGCCCTATAATTATGCTTGAGCATCTTCTAATAATTGTGAAATCAATCAACCCTGTTCATTGCAAGGAGAGGGGTCATACAGTAGTTTGATACTTGGCTTTAATACTCCTGTGTGTGTGCATTTTCCCCCCTGTCTCACAGGCCGAGTAAGGAGTCTCAGCACATCCCTGTGGACTCTCACCCACCTCACTGCCCTGCACATCAGTGACAACTCATTGTCACGCATCCCGCCAGACATTGCCAAACTACAAAACCTGGTGTACCTGGATCTCTCGTCCAATAAGATCAGGAGCCTGCCGGCCGAGCTCGGCAACATGGTGTCTCTCAGGTTAGTTATTCACAGCTAAACGTGTGCCCCCTAATTTAGGCACAATAGAAAGGAAGACTAGTTATTTCCATTATGGCAAAGTGAAGGAAAAAAAAAAGTATTTATTGTAGATCCATTGAATATCTGCCCATATTGTTCCATATACATTTCAAATTAACAATGAATCTGAAGTTAAACAGGCAAATGTTTTTGGGCAACTGTATTTGAACCGGAATAAAGTTAGTTGTTTCTCAGGAGGTTTGATTTCTAATGATCAAATTCCCCTATGTCCTCCACAGGGAATTGCTTTTAAATAACAACCAGTTGCGGGTTCTGCCATTTGAATTGGGGAAACTGTTTCAGTTACAAACACTGGGGTTGAAAGGTGAGTGGCTCACCGAGGTTATTTTGTAGCCATTCTACCCTTGAAATGTCTTTGTTGTGTTGGCGACGATTCAGACTGATTTGCTTTTCCTTCACCAGGAAACCCACTTGCACAAGAAATTATGAGCCTCTACCAGGAACCCGATGGCACGCGGAGACTGCTCAACTACCTGTTAGACAATCTGGCAGGGGCTATCAAGCGCAGTAAGTACCCCTCTGTCTGAAAGTAGTTAAAAATGGGGTCATTGTGAACCCGACAGCTTAATGTGCCGCTTAACTTCTTTGCATTCATTTTTCATCTGGTCACAAATATTAAATATTTGTTGTTCTTTGCTCAGTACCAACAGAGCAGCCCCCAGCCCGGTCATGGATCTCAATCCAGGAACCCGACAGGACACGGGACTCAGGTAAAGACCAAACACATGAAACTATGGATGTCACAAAAACCAAGACTTTGGTACCAAGTCGATGTCATTCCCTTTCACAGCAACTCAAATGGATATTAGAAGCGTGTTTGTTAAAGAGATTCATTTGATTTTAATGGTGGTATTGAACTAGTATCGTGAATCCTGCTATTTCACTGGTATTCTTTTTTCTGTTTCTGCCCTCAGCACTGTTCTCTGTGATGTGCTACAATGTGCTGTGTGATAAGTACGCCACACGACAGCTATATGGCTACTGCCCCTCTTGGGCTCTTAACTGGGAATACCGAAAAAAATCCATCATGCAGGAGATAATGGGCTGCAATGCAGACATCATCAGTTTGCAGGTAAGAGATGGACATCAAAGCATTTTCACGGGAATTAACTTAAGCAAACTTAAGGCAAATGTAACAAACACCATCAGAGACAACTTCATGCAGCTCAATAAAGACTGTCAAGTTTTCATTGACCTGGAATCGGTCTGAATGTTTTGCTATTTATGAGGCAATGTTTGCCACGTTCTGATGTTTGAAAAAGTAAGATTAGAGTGTCCTGTCATTTTGTAAAGTCTGTTGTTTTTGTTTTCATTTAATGTGTTTTTGTATTGAGTTTTTCTAGTATATTATTTTACAAACATCTATATCAAATAGAGCAGGGTTAATATAGAGCACAAAGATACTTTATTGTATTTATCAATTCAAAATTGTTACATCATTTCCCATGCTTGCTGGTATTATAGCTGCCGCTCCTTCCTTCAGCTGTGTATCTTCTAACAGTATCTTACTTATCCAAGTCTTGTATTCAAATGTTAAATGTAGGAATACAGTTGGGTTGTTTTCGGAAGGGGGTATTTGTTATACTATCATGACTGCCAGTCTTTCTTGTTGTCAATCCTGACGAGTTTCTCTCTGATTAAAGGAAGTTGAGACGGAGCAGTACTACAACTACTTCCTGCCTGAGCTGAAGGAGCAGGGGTACGAAGGGTTCTTCAGTCCAAAGTCACGAGCCAGGACCATGTCAGAGTCGGACCGTAAACATGTGGATGGTTGTGCCGTTTTCTTCAAGACAGAAAAGTATGTATCTGTTGTTTGACTTGAGGAATTATCTCACTGGTCTGTAGTTCCAAGATTATATTTTATGACCTCATGTTTTAGATAGTTATGAGGACAAAGTTAGGATGACACTGAATTTTGTGGCTGCGTTATTAACAAAGGGTTATTGTGGTGTATTTATAGTCGATCACTAAGCTTGTGAGATTTTCCCATCATTGAACAGATGCAATACTTTTTACAGGGTAAATACGTATTGCATTGTAAGCCTTTCATTCCAGGTGTAATCCGTAATGCTGCGAAACTGAAACATGTGCTGTTCCTTTTATTGCTGTGATGATATCAGCTTGGCTGAGTTTCCATTACTGACCTACCTAACCAGTTAGATTATTCTACAAAGAGATGGTCTGTTTGTTGTAGCCCTGAGACAATTAATTATGCTCACCTTGATAAAGAGTTTTAGAAACTTTAAAAACACAAACTGTCTGCATTTATGCAAAAGTCAGATCATTTTGGACTTCACACTGAGGTTGACATTGATGGCTATTTTTCTATACCATAGTACATATATTTTGTCTACATTTTGAGAATCCACAATCTTAAATCATTGCACATATTTAATGTATAATATGGATAAGCGCTGCTAGGTAGGTGCTGATGAAGAATTCTGACATCTGCTGGTCCACCTTCAGTGAGCCTGAGTGGGAGTTGTCGCTAACTTTGGAGATAACCCCCCCCCCCCTGAATCAGCTGTTGGCAAACAAGATAGGACAGGGAAGTTGTCTTGGTATGCCAAACATACCACCACGTGATGTGATTGGCAAGGCAGCCAACATCTCTGGTTCTGTTGCTTCTGCTTTTTTTTCATTTTTAACTGTCAGCATGAGTCTGATAATGTTATAAGAATGCTATGCTAAATCGTCCAATGTTAAGACGATCAGGATGTACATGTATTAACATCAAACTGTTCAGTACAGCATGTTGGTGTCCTTTGGTAAGGCTCTGTGACACAAGAACTGTTTGTTTACTACTAGCCCATGTGGAACCAAAAGTCTGGTGTTAGCTGAATCATGCTAGGGAAGGAGCTCGATGGACAACCATTTGTGTGACCTTTAAGGTACCACTTTTGAAGTTTAGTTGGATTTGTTTGTGGAAACACTACAGACATTTAAACAACTCAAACCCCACATCGCTCAAACCCCGCCAAAGTGATAAGTAACGCAATAGCGTTTATCACTGTATTCGGTCACATTTGAGCATAAATGGAATGATCCAATATATACAGTATTATTGCATATGGACAGTGTTTTCACGACTGCTGCGACTTGCTCAGCCTATTGTGTCTGACCTGTTACGAGCACCAAGGAAATATCAACTGGTCAGAGTTATATCACGGAGCGTACATTTGCATTTAAGATATTTTGTTTTATTGACTATATCCCAGTAATTAAGGGCCTCAACTGATAGTCATTATTAGGACCATTGATTAACATTTGAAGGGTATGCAGGGGTAGACATTAAGGGTAAAATGCCACTGGCCCCACCATTGTAACCACTGGCCCGGAGGATTCGTCCAATCGACTAATAATGAAGAAAATGAACACACTTGTTGCAATAGTAATTTATGCACTAACTACATTACTACTTGTACTACAACATTTGAATCATCAGTTCTTCCTCATTTCCCTCAATTGTTCATATTTGGTTTATTAAAATAATGATATTGTGGTCATTGTTAAAAAATGTATGCTATTATTATTTGTATAATGCGCTTTCTGCCTTCCTGTCATCAGGAGTTAGAAATGTAATGGCTATGTAATAGATTAGATTAGAACCTTCATTCTCCTAAACTGCTGGGACATTTCCCTAAAGCCAATACCTTTATATTGTCTACTCTTCACTTACTTGTCAGCATAGGTCAGCATTGATGTACAGAGCCGACAGAAGACCTTGTTTATATTGGCATCATATTGAGAGGTGCAGTGACGCGTCCTAAAACCAGGAAGCTGGTTCGCTGCTGGTTCCCTCGACAAAAAGCAATGGGATTTCTCCACAGGGTTTTGGAAAATAGCTGGAAATAAGGTCTGTGGAAAACAAACCTGTTTGATAAATGCACGTTTTATTCAGCCGGATAATCTCCGCATGTCTACCCTACTTTTATAATTTTCGAATCATAAATCTAATTTTGGAAATTAATTTAAGATTATAAAAAGGGTTTTATGACGCGTCACTGCACCACTAGAAGCTCCATCGATCAAGCTGGCTGAAACTTTCTCTCCCTCTTCTTCTCATACTCCCTGTCACTCTCCTTTAACTCCTCCGTTGACTTTCTTTTCGAGCCCTGGTATGTTGAAATGTATACAAATACATCAACAGTAACCACAATATGAACATACTAACCTGTGAATAATGTGGACCGTTGCCTTCCAAACATGATGAATGAAAATGAAATGTTGTTATTGAATTATGACACAACGTTTTTATAAATGTGTGTTTATTATATATCCTAGAGATTGATGTTGTTGTGGTCATGGCAACAAAGACGTTTGGATTTAAACAATTGGTATCATAACATATCAAACGTTAACTTATAACAAATATACATCCCGTTGGAAGTGATGCGTGTTTCAATTAATCAAGTTGCATTATCAGCTGGCTTAGAAGCACAGTTCAATGTTCATGGCATTGCATCACCTTTATTCAAATTGTAGAGTTTTGAGAAGTGGATAGGAATACAAGTGCTTGAGGTGATGGTGAAGTAAACAACTAAATGGGATGGCTATGTGACTTTTATTATAAGCCTGTGTTAATCGCATGAACATGTTTATGACTTTGATGAGAAGTTTGGTCCAAGCAGCAGCTGGCAGGACTGATTCTGTATTTGGTCACCATTTGAGTTGAGGGGAAACCAGATGATTCTGCCACTTGGCTCATATGTTTTGATATGCCATGCAGATGTTAATCTCCAGGATCTCATCCCTGCCTAAACATGTCCTCTCTCCTCGCTGTGGTCCAGGTTCAGCGCCGTGCAGAAGCATACAGTGGAGTTCAACCAGCTGGCCATGGCTAACTCCGAGGGCTCCGAGGCGATGCTGAACCGGGTGATGACCAAGGACAACATCGGGGTCGCTGTGCTGCTGGAGGTCCGCAAAGAGATGATGGAGGCCTCTTGTGAGTTGCACTCTATTCTGTCTCGAGACTTCTTATTTGATAATGATATAAATAAAATCATCTAGCCCTGCTTATCTTGAATTGACATTCGTCTGAAACTCATTGAGCAGTTGGAGTAACAACACGAAGGATGGTAGGTAGTGGTCCACATGTGCATGGTGCATAAATAACCTTCTTTTGGTAATTACGAATTCCTCTTTCTATCTATTTCCCCTCCTCTCAGCTGGAAAGTCACTCCATGGCATGGAGAAGCAGCTGCTCCTGATAGCCAATGCCCACATGCACTGGGATCCAGAGTACTCTGACGTGAAGCTGGTCCAGACCATGATGTTCCTGTCGGAGGTGAAGAACATCGTGGACAAAGCCACGCGCAGCCTCAAGTTGTCCTCTGTCTCTGGTGAGACCAATGCCATTCCTCTGGTGCTGTGCGCTGACCTCAACTCCCTGCCGGACTCTGGTAAGTTAGCATGGCTAAATGGTGTAAACGCTCATCTTAGCCCTCCGCCATACCTTCACTGGTGTTTTTATATTCTATGTATAGTTTTATTCCAATATTGTTTGCTGATTGACTACGCTATTGTCAGGTAACTATTTTCTTTGGGTTATTGTTTTAGTTTTTTGTTACACTCGCCTAAAGCAACGTTCTCACTTGCCCAAATGTACATTTTAAGTTGTTTTATGATAGTAAAATACATGTATTTGGATTTTGAACCGACAAAACCAGCAATTGAAAGTAACCACATGCTCTTAAGAAGTGTTCTCTGCAGGTGAATCGACCATATTTAATAGTTTATGCAATTTCTTAGCACAGGTTTAACCCACTCCTAAAATAAGATGCGTCAAGATCCCTTTGCATGTAAGGCTCTGTTAATTGTATTGTTGCCCTGATGAAGTATTCATGCTTTCCTGCTTCAATGTAGCTATATCATTCAAAACAGGACTTTATTGATATCACACAGCTTTGTTTTGGTGTTTTTCTTTCCAAATCTCCCAGAAAGGAGTGATCTGAAATGTTTTCCTTTACATGGCAATATCTGATTCAATTGAATTACTGCTTAAATGTTACAGCTCATGATGCTAAAAATGACATTTAGAGTGACATGTCGTGGTGTAGGAATTGATTTGGGACCTTGAAGTGCTACTTGACTTTTCTTGATTCTAATAAAAACGTCTCTCGTCGGTTCAGGCGTGGTGGAGTACCTGAGCAGTGGGGGGGTGGACTGCACCCACAAGGACTTCAAGGAGCTCCGCTACAGCGACAGCCTGACCAAATTCAACTGCAACGGGAAGAACAGCTCGTCCAACGGCAGGATCACCCACGGCTTCAAGCTGAAGAGCGCTTACGAGAACGGCCTGATGCCTTACACCAACTACACCTTCGACTTCAAGGTGACTGCGCGGACCACTCAGATATTAGCTTTGAGTATACGCTACTTGTTTATTAGCACCATATCAAGGTTGTATCCATCTGACGTGACTCCCCTCTTCTCTCCCCAGGGTGTCATCGACTATATTTTCTACTCCAAGCCTCACCTGAACGTGCTGGGTATCTTGGGCCCTCTGGACACCCACTGGCTCGTAGAGAACAATGTCAGCGGCTGCCCACACCCCCACATCCCCTCCGACCACTTCTCCCTCTTCAGCCAGCTGGAGCTGCTCCTGCCCAACCTGCCCCCCCAGGTCAACGGGCTCCACATGCCTGCCCGCAGGTAGTGAGTCCCTGCCACACCACCCGGGGGGGGGGCTGCAACCACAGCCCCTCACTTTCAAACCCTCCTCCCTCCCACTACCAGCCCTTCCCTCCACCATACCGGAGGAGGAAGACAAATACACAACCTGTAAAATATTCGTACAGTGAGGTCTGGCCGACAGGGATTTCGTATAATGTTATAGATATTCTATATTTTTCTTTTTTCTTTTCTTGGTTTTCTTTCTTTTGTTTTTCTTTTAACTGCGCGATTCAGTCCTGTTTGTACATCATCATTTGTGTTTTGGACTCCCTTCCCTCCTAATAATCCACCCACCTACTTTGCATCTGTCTTTCAAACTAGAGGGGATGGTAGCTCGTTCAGATTTGTCACATGGGGAAGGGTTTGCTTTTAGAGTACGGGGAAGCTGAGCAGTGGCTGATGGGATGACATTCACCTAAGAAGCTCCATAGCAGACGGTCTGCTTATCTGTCTGTCCTGTATAAATCTGAAACCAGCAAAGACAGCAGACTTGTGACTCTCAGACCTCCTTCCTTGGCTGGTGCTTGTTCTCTCGTGCTCTGGGCCGCCAGCGGACTTTCTCAGTCTTTCTCCGGGGCACACATTCCTTGAGTCAGATGCTGTTGGGTTAGAGCAGCTTTTAGCTGGTAGTTAAGCATCCCAGGCAGCTCGCATGAGGTCAGATTTCCTGCTGTCATTCTGTGGTGCTGAGGCCTTTTGTGCGGTCACGGCCTCCCATGGTGCTACAAGATAGTCGACACCTCTCACCCTAGCTCCGGTGCATTAGCTACCAAACCCAGCGCTTCCTCGAGACGCCAGAGAACTACATTTGTCCAGCTTCACATGGGCTGTCCGTAGGATTTGGGAGGGATATGTTGAGAAACTGAGAGCAGCTACCATCCTGTTTGCAGACCGTTTCACCCACGCTGCTGTAGTTGTTAGGCTAGTCTCGTGCTTATGAGCTCATGTGGACCGCGTACCCCCATTTTGGACAAGGGTAAGGGATTTAGGCTGATGGGCAAAGCGATGAGGGGCTTTTACAAATATTTTCTTTGTCTCGATTACTTTTAGGGCAGAGAAAGTGAGTAATGGCTGATACACAGGAGTTAAACCAGCATTCCTCTCACTGTCTGGAGTTGCCATCCAACTCCACGCATGCAAGCTTAAACACACTCTCACACACTTAATTGCATAAACACACACAGGTAATTTGCAGGCAGATCTGTAGCACTGTCTCCGAGGCCAGTAGTGACTTTCCCCAGCCATATATTCCATACACGAAAGCAGTGGTTTTTCACAAGTGTTTGTACAGAATAGTTATCTAGACTCAGTCTTTACATGATTGTATATGAACCACAAAAGACCTGTTTTCTGGTGTTTTTGTACCAAGAGTAAATTATGATCAGATTTGGAAAAAAAAGATTGTATTGTAAACTATGGCTAAATTTTTATCCAGTTAATGTTAAGAGGAATTGATATTACCAGCTTGTACAAAAGACGTAGGAAGAGGTTGTTCAAGGCGTTCACTGTCACTTCTTTGCACTCCCTAGAGATTAACTGTAATTCATTTATCAGTGCTGTTTTACTTCCCCCCCCTCCCCCCCCACCTCTGATGTTGATTTGATTTGCTGGCATATTGCTGCGATTGTAAATAGACACTGAGTAAACTCTGCCTGTTGCTTCTTGCCCATTAACAAAGCCATCGATCCACACTGCTGCCATCCGTTCAGACAAAAGGACACGCACGGATAGGTCACAGCCCACCAGTGACTCCACATCTGCTCCTCCCATGCACTCTTGCCAGTGACGTGTGACCAATACGACCGATACTAATCCCACATGTACAAGAAAACATCGTGCCTCACTGTAGCAGTTGTCGTTGTCTTGCACTATTTACATTTGACGAACGCCTGAACAACCTTTTCTCCTTTTATTTTTAAATACTGTTGAGACATTTGTGAAGATTTTATGTCCTTTTATTGGTTTTTGTTAATGTTGATTTCCTTTTTTTTTTATGAGCTGTGACAATGTTATGATGATGTGTATATCCTTCCTATTCATTGAGCTCTCTAGTAATCAGGTATGCTTTCTCCGCCGACCCCCCCCACCCCCCCCCCCCCCCCCCCACCCCACTTAAGGAACATTTAGGAGGATGTCTAATCTTTATCAATTCCTGGGATTGTCTAGCTCCCTATTTGTACCTTCACACAGCTCCATGCCCAGACCCCCCCCCCCATATCAAAAAAAGGGTTGCCCTTAGCCCCTTCCCTGGCCATGAATTTTTAAACCTCCTTAAGCCTGTCTATCACTCTATACGCCCAACCTCAGACCTCCCCCTCCCACTATATTAATCAAGCTGTGTCTTTTAACCCCCTTTGCTCAACCACTTTGTAAAGTTCTCTTACCCTCGTCACTGCAGCTATAGTGCCATCTGTGGACCTCCCTACCTCTGTGTTGAAAAAGGTGGAAGGCCCATTTTGCTCTGCTTTTTGAAGGAACAAGGGATGAGGGGCAGCTCAGCTTTCTCTATCTGAAAGAAAGGCAAAGAAGTTGCTTTGAATCCAATTTGTTACATCCCGACCAACATGTAGTCTGCCTGTGGCGAGGCGGTGAATTCAACAGACTTGTTTTTACACAAATGCACCGTATGATGAGCATTCAGATGCAGCTCCCCTCACTTCTTGGCCCGTCATATGAATTGACTTAAATGTATAGACATTTTTAAAGCAAGAGGGAAGTAAATAGGAAGAATAAGCTTAGTCCTCAGATCAAGGGTTGTCCCATTTGTTTCCCCCTACAAGTTTGTCTTTTAACCTTTTGTTTTCCAGTGGAAACCAATGTGTCCAGTTTGATTTTTTTTTTCTTTCTGAATGGCATTAGTATTGTAGTAGATTTAAAAGGCTAGCTTTTTTTGTA
Organism: Notothenia rossii; assembly: GCF_949606895.1. Classification (NCBI taxonomy): domain Eukaryota; kingdom Metazoa; phylum Chordata; class Actinopteri; order Perciformes; family Nototheniidae; genus Notothenia; species Notothenia rossii. Next base: position 74,404,851 of record NC_136901.1, on the reverse strand, counting down.
AAGTGTGAATAAAAGATGTAACTCATGTTTCCTTTCTAAAAAGATATTGAATTGTGTTGTGTAAATCATGAATTCTATGATGTTTGCTACATTGTTTTTACTTTTACTCGGTATATTTTTCCCCCATATACTCTTAATCCCATCACAAACCAAATCCTCTGTAGAAATCACGAGACGTTGATGGCTTGTGTGGAGTTGAATGTTCCGGATGGTGCCTCGTAGAATGAAGGGCTGAGAGCGTATGGAGGGATCAGTATCAGTGGAATTAGTAAAAACTTTCAGAACAGGGATATACATTTGTACTTTTCAGCTTTATTTAGGATGTTGTGTGGCACTAGCTGGAGAGTGTGAGTGCCTGTAGGGCAGCAGAGCTGTCTCTCAGCAGTTCAGTACTAGAGAAAACTGTTCTGATAAAACGTGTTTTTAGGACTAAGCTGGTCGCTAGACGGCTCCTGTGATCCTTTTGGGTTTTACTAGACCATTTCACTCTTCTTGTGCATCACAGTGGTTAATCACGTTACACTAGCTAGCAAGTAGATGCTTTTGATGGTCACTGATCTGACTCGTCCTTTTGGTTGTCGACCCGACCCTCCCCATCGCCCCCTTGTTTACCACACCTTATGGCTTTTGATGGAAAATCTGGCAAATCACAGAGCTGAGTTACCCTGTAAGCTTTTGCGAGTGGTCACATCGTTGACTTTGTACTTTCCAATGTTGCATTGTGTTTTGTAGTTGTTTAGGCTTAGAGTAATTTCCCAAGCTGCATCTCTTTCTAACGGTGCACACCAAAGCTGCTTGTAGTCTCTGTGTAGAGCAAGTTTCACCAAACAGTCACACATTTTTTTTCATTTTTTTTTTCATAGTCTTCATGAAAAGTAGGGCTGAAAGCAAAGCAAGATACTTTTTTTTCCTTGATCACATGAACATGTTGCGTCCATATCCATACTCTTGTTGGGGTTTGGTTTCTCAGTCAGCTCATTTTAAATGCATCCTTTTCCAAAATAAACTAGGCAATAATAACAAACATTCAGACACATTTAGAATGGGTTTTTAAATATTTTATCTAGAAAATGTAGCTATCATCTGTGGTTGTTTGTTTTGACTTTGCACTCCATCTTTAAACACCTTTTCCTTTCCCCTTTATTCACCATCTTGTATATTTGCTCATCTTCTCTCTGCCGATCTAGTAGTAGTTGTTCAATGATCAGGATTGTCTAACTGTAGTCAGCGAAGTACATATATTGATCTGTGTTTATGCACTGGACCAACTATTGTTTACCATTCTTCAAATACCAGCAAAAAAAAAAGAAGTATATTGACATAACACTTGCACAATGTTGTAGAATGTCCATTAATCCCGATGAGAAATCAAGGCAGCTGTTTTCAAATCAACACATACTGTTTTAAAAAGAAACTGAATGGTAAACAATGCTTTTCGTTGTACCCCTTAGCCGTCTTCTCTATTCTCTTTGGACTAGTTTGGTTATTTTTTATTATTTCTGTTTGACTACAGGTTCTGCTTGTTTCCTTTACACCTTCCTATGTATTTTCCTACTTCTGGTTGAAAATAAATTCTATATTATCTGTTTCAAGCTGTGTCACCTCTTATTCTTTGCAATGAATATTGAGAAATAAATAATTTTTCAGTTGTCCTTGTATTACCACCTTTTTGCTTTCTTGTTTCTTTTTCTAAAGAACATTTCCTGTCCTTTTCAGACTTGATTTAACACTAGACACAACATGAAGCTGTATTTTCGTTTTCTATATCGGGCACTATACATTTAAAAAATATCCTCAGAAAGAAAACAGACTACTTAATACTCACAATGCTTTCTTTCGCTGTATCACATTCAACACAATTCATGTTGCGTGTTGGTTGATGTTGAAGATGAAAGTGTTAGAGGCTGGATTTGGGGCCAAACAGCTTGTGTGTTTTCATTCCACCCATATTAAGCATCTTAACTAAACAAGGTGGACATGTTCAGTTGAATTTAAAACCTGAACGCTCATATCATTGTCACATTATTCCAGACTAGTGGGTTACAGAGACCATCTTGGTTGAAGCCTCTGTGTCAAGAAAGTCCCCCCCCCCAAAGTGTCATTTAGTAAGACACTGAACCATTATTGGCACCGCGGGGGCTGTTTTGTAGTCAAGTCTGACCTTTTGATTGTCCTGCAGGAGGACAAATGAAAAGAGAATTTCCCATTGGGGATCACTAAAGTTTAACATTAACATTTAATACCTAAAATAGCCTGGGGATAGTCTATGTATTATCATTAGTAGACACACGATGGAGCCAAAGGACCAGGCGTTGAGAGCTGATCCGTCCCGTGTTCTCTACCGGAGGAGGTAACATGGTGCCAGGACAGAACGACCCACTCGTGGCTCATAACGTCAGCTGGAGTGATTTTAGAGCGAGCAGGGTGAAACAGGAAGTTGAGTAGAGATGTTGTGTTGGGGCACAGCGGGGGCACAGTAATCACTCCCAAGATGTTTTATCAAATGCCAATAGGAAAAACATTGGGTTAAACTTGTCCTAAATAATTAAAATACATTTATTTTTAATGGAATACCAAAAAGAGATGATTACAGGGGAAGATGTATCTTCAGTATGGTATTTACAACATCTGTAGACACTGAGCTCCTCCTCACTATTGTCGTCATGATTAATCCATAAATCTTGGATGAAATGATAATTGATTTAACCATTAAATAAACAAACTGAAGTCATTTATCACTCAGAAATGCCAAACAATCCTTTGAATTGGAGATTGTTTATCGTAATAAACCTTTTTTTAGGGCATTTTTAACATTTTTGCACAGTTTATAATCAAAACAATTTAAAGATAAATCAAAACAATTTAAAGATAAATCAAAACGGAAAAATCAACACTCCTGATGTCTTTGTATTCTTAATATAGAGCCCTGTTGCATCTATAACAAGAAGGTTTCTTCGGAAAAAGCGCGCACATTCTCATTTTCTCACAGTGTATTTGATGCTTTAGCTGCTGTAGCCACTTTATTAACACTTAATCGATCTATAAATATCAACTCAGAAAACATCAATAAGAAAAGCTTTACACCCTGTGTAAGGCTTTGGTTAAAATGGAAAATAGTGATGCACTTTTATTCATATTTTATGTCACAATCTGGAAAAGTCCTACAAGTTCTTCACAAATAAACTTAGTAAGGATTGATACAAAAAATTGAGGACTTTTCCTGTAATGACACAATAAAAACAACTTTGTCAATCTTAGCCTTAAGACCACAGGAGTGTTAATCAATGATGAAAATGCTCATTCTTGGACTCTTCTTCATGCTCGGCCTGCCATGAAACAACAGGCCTTTAATCAATGTGGTTTTTCCCGGAGGTGTATTGCTTGTGTTCGTGTTTCGTTTTCTGCCAATCGTGGCCTGGCACATTTTTCAGAACATAGTGGACTTCCACACTAAAGTGCTGCAGCTGTGTGCATGACATTATTACCATTAACAGACCTTCAGGCCTGTCACCGTCATAACAGGATGAAGTGGTTGTAAAATAAACCTCTCGCACAACTGGAAGAGAATATTCAAAAGATCAAACATGCACAACAGCAAAACATAAAGCAACTATTTCATTTTTTGCAGAACGAAATTATCATCGATAGATCTACAATCAGGTTTTAGCACACACACAGACCTTTAACGCAGCATAAGCAAAGAGCCACAAGGCTTACTGTTATTAACCTGAAATGAACTGTGAAGGGAAATATTATCATCACATGACCGCTCATATGGGAACCAGAGGCTTTAAACATGCTGCCTTTATTCAGCCGAGGTAATCTGTTCAAAATCAGGGTAAGGAAGTTGGAAGACAATGTCAAAGGTTTTCCAAGAAACACATTTTCCCTCTTTACGGTCATGAACTAGTTCTTGTTTTGAATGGAATGTTCTTGAATAACTGTCAAGATGTGCGTTGTGTGACATAAGAGGGAGGATAGGGTTCGTTGTTTGTATGGAAAGAAAAAAAGGGGGGAGTGAAAAGAGATTTCCCTTAACTTCACCTCAATGTTTGCCGACTATCTGTCTTGTGTTGACGTGGCAGCGTGATCTAAAATCCTGCATAGTCCTTTGCAGATGTAGACTCTATCGCTCCACTCTTGTTCTTGTTTGTTTTCTTCCTTCTCCATATCCTCCTTTATTCCTCCTCCCCCACTCTATCCATCCTTTTTTTTTTATCCTTTTCCTCTGAAATTCCCATTAGTGAGTCTAAGTTTGTGTGTGTGTGTGTGTGTGTGTGTGTGTGTGTGTGTGTGTGTGTGTGTGTGTGTGTGTGTGTGTGTGTGTGTGTGTGTGTGTGTGCACCACTACTAGGCCAGTTGCCTGTGTGATACTCAGCCAACTTCTCCTAACATGCCCTCAGAGTACTTTCTCTGGGTTCCATGGTTATGGATTCAAGTTGTTACGCTCCAGCAATGAGCACATGAAATATAGCTGCATGTGTCTGAGAGTCCAGACTCACAGCCATCAAAGCAGGGAATATCCTGAGAATGTTCGGTGGAAATCACCTCAGCTTGTGAACCTAAACGGTGAAACCATTTGGTGCAAATTTGACCAAATGATGATTGCTTGGAAACAGCTTTTGTTGTGGAGGGGGATGACACCTGGGCATTTGCTGGTCTGTAAAACAGCGCATGCTTATGTGTGTGTGTGTGTGTGTGTGTGTGTGTGTGTGTGTGTGTGTGTGTGTGTGTGTGCGTGCGTGCGTGCGTGTGTGTGTTTTATTGCTCTTGTTAAACCAAGGGGAGTGGTTTTGCGGAAGGTGCAGACCTAAGAGTTATTGGCCAGCGGCAGGTTTGGACAGACAGGTGCGCACTGTAAAACATTTGAAGTAACTATGACTACTTCTGCCTTAAACATCTGGTTCTTAACCAAAATAAAAACATACAAAACTCATATAATTAGTACAAAGTATTTTAATATTATTGCAATGTAAGAAAAAATAAATAAGCTCACTGCCCTGGAAAAAGCAAAGGATCAAACTTAAGATATTATATCATATTACTAACACTAACAAGTTACATTCAAGTTATATAATGTTACTTGGGTCTCGCACAACATGGCAACCTCCGCATCTAAAAAGCAAAGCCAAAACAATTAACTTGAATTCTCTCTAATATCCAGTCGCAGGTGACTCCTCAGGTTGCAAGAAATGAGTCCAGTTGTAGGCCTATAGACGTATATGAGAAAATTACACTACTTCTTCCTTTATTTATTGCCTCTGTATACATTTTGGTGATACGTTTTGGTTTCAATTATGTTGTTTAAGTCCTTTCAAAACAGCATATTGTTCACTTTGTAAACTCTGATCCCATTTGTAGACAGAAAAGCCGTGTACATTTTGGGGCGTGGCTAGGATTAAATAGTTAAAAAAGCTATTTCTTTTAAGAATGAGTCACACATGCTCAGCCTGTTTTCTCTATTAACATGTTGGGAAGATGATAAAATAGGTTAACAGACGTGCAGACCTAATTGAGATGGAGGATGCACCGACCATCCAGCGAATACCTGCTTGAATATGCGCACGTGAAAAATCCCTTCCCCGGCAGCAGCCCTGCAACCACCAACATATATTATCCACAAAGAGCAGAGGAAAACAAGGCCGTGTGCCTGTGAAGTCATGCCAGGAATTCACAACACGTATTTTGTAGGGGGAAAAAAGGTTGAAAAATACATGCCCTGATTTTTCTACAAACAATTCAATGTGCCGTGTTTCCTGAGTTTATTTGTGGTAGCAATCCGAGAGGTCAAACCTGCAATGATCTGCTTTCTTGCAGTTAAAGCAGATTGTGAAATGTGGTAAAGTAATTATTCATAGTAAATTCCTTTATAAGTGCTAAAAGTGACTTTGCACTACTTAAACAGCAAACCATGTGAGGCTCAGTGGGTCTAATATCCAAATGACCAGAGACAGTGCTGTGCGGCATGGCCTCTGTGGGATCAGACTACCTGTTGTTGAGAATGAAAGGAGGCCCATATCTTCTCCTTGGGTACCCAGAAATCAGAGGTGATAATTGTTTCTCATTGTCTCTCTATTTGTCAATAGGACTTGCAGCGCGGAGCTTTGGCGACTGAACACAGTGCGCTGGAGCAGGGTCGCAACCCCTCCGTCTCTCTCCAGTGAGCTGCTTCCAAATGACAGTCTCTCTCTCCCCCCCTCTCTCTGTGTCTCTAGTGTTGGCTGTGCTAATTGTTCTCAGGGCTGGGGTCTGTCACTTGAGGCCCGTATTCTCGCATCTGTGGGTCACAGGCTCCAGCAACGACTGGAGTAGAGTGTGACAGCTCCTGTTATTGTGTGTGTGTGTGTGTGTGTGTGTGTGTGTGTGTGTGTGTGTGTGTGTGTTTTTTTCTTTTTTTCCCCAAAGCCTAATGAGTGTGAGAGGGACGGTGATGCCTCGCTTCAGGCAGTCATGATGGTGTGCTACAGGAATGAAAATAAAATGCTAATCAGCAAAACAGTTAAGATTATAAGCAGCGTGTAGTTGTCAGAGACAGCATCATTATGTCTGCCCAGGTGTGCGTTCACCTGAATGGCAGTGACCCCTGCCAACCATTGATGCGATTGTGCTGTCTTTTTACAAAGAAAAGCTTTGACATTTTGGAAAATATGCTTAGGCGCTTTCATGCTGACAGTTAGTTGAAAAGATTGATACCACTCTCACATGTAGAGCAAATATTTTGCTTAGTTAAGCATAAAGAGTGAAAACAGGGAGCAACAGCTAGCGGGGCGCTGCCTTTGTTAAGATATAGAATCCTCCACAAAGGCTGTATCCACAAGCACACCATGCAAAAAGAGAGCTGCACAACCTGTACATTCAGTAAAATCACAGGGAAAATGAATAAATAGTGAGAATATAACCAACAAAAGGAGTAGAATTAGCAGCTGTTGCAGAGAAGAAGCTGCCAGTCTGCAGCCACAGGAGGGCAAACAGTTTATAAATAGTAGGCCCGAAACAATGCAATATGACAGATAATTACAATATTGTGGGTTTTAGTTAATTTAACTGTAACTCCACATAATAAAAAACAAAACAAAAGAAGATAAATGGGTTGCATCTAACTTAATTAAGCATTGATTTAATGCTACACCTGACCAGGAAGCAAAGTGGTGCAAACCAAACACACCCACCACAGGTGCATTCTGGGTATAGACAAGTTTACGCGCCAAAACACGGGTAGCGCCATGACACTACACAAATGCACTTCATTTCCGCCGGAAGTCTTTTGCACAGCGTCTGTCGGTGTAAACCGATGTAAACAGTCAGACGGGCACTGGTGTAAACACAGCGATTTCGATGCTAACAGTGATGCTAGCTTGGGAACACGATTCTACTTCTTTGACTGGAGATGGCGTTACTCTCCCCCACCCGAATTCAGTGCAAAACTGGGAGGATAACATGACGACGTGGCCCAGCATAAAACCAAAATAAACTGCCTTATTTAGGTCATGCCCACAGGAGCCAACAGTTGTCTGTTGTTTACATAATGCACAATTTACATGATCTCTTTATGCTGTGCAATATATCATATGTGCCTGTACTGTTTGAGTGAAAATAAAGTTTGATGTAATTTAATTTCATTATTGCACTGTTATTGCATTATTGCATTTCATATGTTCCTTAGAGTGCTACAATTTCTTTTAACACAGTTCATCATTCATATTAAGCTCATACTGTACATAAATAACACTGAATTAATTAATTGTTGAGAGGAAACTAAAGAAATGGCTTCAACAAGAAAGATCACATGTTTAATCCTAACAGGTATTACAAATTAAAATATAAAAGCAGCCCACACAATTACATCACTATGAAAATATTCATATATAATATTAAAAAATACAATGCATGCAGTATTTGTTGTGTTTATCTGTATTTAATGAACAACATGGCTGGGTGCTGGGTGCTGGTTTGTGGTCGTAGCACTCTCTATCTAACCACTCGTTCAGGTGCTTTCTCGAGTGATTGCAACCAACTACCGCACACGTAGTTCCCGAACCACTTTTCTTCATGTTGTAATTGTTATATCCTCTTTGTCTCTGCGATATCAGTGCTTTGTCGGCACAACGGAGCTAGCTAGCAAAACAAACCCAGTCCGCCAAAACGGAAGTGCATTGCATCGAAGGGAGGAGTTCAGGATGTAGAGCGGAAACGGCTCAATAACTTGTGTATAAACAGCATGATAATTGCTAAAATGCTAATTGCTGGATCCATGTGGCTTTTGTTAACCTTGGTGTGTGAGGTCTTTCTGTCTGTAATAATATTTCCTGTACAGTTTAACGTGAGAGAAAACGTTAAGCAGCTGGGTGGGTCAGAGAGACTGAGTGGTTTGGGATTATGTTTTGAAAGTATTCTTGGAAACGTCGCGGGACATCAATGACGTTCAGACGGGTGAGTTCCACAAGTTGTACTACACTTTCTGTAACACTGCACAGCTGTCTTCTGACTTTAACGTTTTGCTGCTGTAGACTATTTCATTGTTTAAACATCTCTGTTTTGTCTGCATTGGGGATCTTTTCCTGCTGTTGATTCTATAAGAACTGCTAATTCATTTCTGCAGCCCCCGTGGTGACCAAAGCTAATATTTATGTGTGTGTCGGCAAGGGTGTAACTTTGGTTTGAGAAGTGGGGGGGACACAAAACGGGGGGTCCTCCGCAATGAAACATTGTTCTCGATTTAATTCCATTTCCTGCCTTTTTACAAATATATATTAGGGACTATGGTGTTAACTAATCCAAGAAAAATATGTAGTGTGTATAATGAGTGTGCAAACTTATCTATCCATGAACCTGGTTTATTTGTGAAGACCTCACAACCTATAGGGGGGTCCGGGGGCATGCACCCCCGGTAAGATTTGTTTCTTTAAATTGAAGTTAAAGGCATCAATCTGGTGCACAAATTAAGAGATTTATGGATACAGCTCTCAACACTCATGAAGCAGACCTGTATATATTTCAATATTCCAAAAATCATTAAAATATTCTCACAACCAATAACACATCATTGATAAACTCCTCTCTCCTATCTTTATCTTACCTAGTCTGCATTCTTTCTTTTTATTTATGCATATTTTACTTATCACTTCCCTTTCAAACTGTGTTTTAAATGTTTTACTGACATTGGAATTACTTTTGAAGTTATTTTGAACAACTATATTAAATAGATGGAAATATTTGTTTCGACCAAACCGTTTGAGACCCACTGAGCAGTGGCGGCCGGCCCATAGGGGCGCTAGGGGCGCCGCCCCACCTCTTCCCACATACAAAAAAAAAAAAAATACAAAAAAAATAATATTTCAAAATAAATATATATATTTTATATTTTAATTTTTAATGAACAAGGTAAATATCATACAATTGGTATCAGTAAAATGTATAATCTACAATAAAATCTTGTTTAAAATTGTGTTACGATGTCTAAAGTTACTGATAAGTCACATGTTTCCTGCCTGGCCTTGCCCTTGGCATTAGTTTATCATTACGGGGCGCTGCCCCGAGCCAAACAGCAGCAACCAGCACGTTGCAAAAGTCTCAATAGTAAACTGTGCTGCCGAAACATAATTTCAGCCAATCAGCGCCGTCAAATATTTTGGTCACGAAAGCGCTCACGTTGGCGCCCACGTTGCTTACGTGCGTTGACGTGAGTTGTTTTTTAGACTCGTGAGGAACAGGGGTAGTATCTATAGTAACGCAGTGTAGGCGGAGCCGTGACGTCATCTTCAATGAGCTCCCCAGAAAAACAACACAGCCGTTAGCTCTTAGCACTCAGAGCTCACAGCTCTTCATATCTGTTCAGAAACTAGACAAAAGTTAAACAAGTACAAACCACATACTGTCTGTGTCATGGCGAATACAGTCGCTGGTTTATTTATGTCTGTATAGGCCGTTGTTGTGAGTGTGGACGGTCGGAGCATTTACAACGTTAGCTTAGCCAAATCTCCATTAGAAAACACGCATTTTAAAAGGTTTTTCGCCTGCCGTCTGTCTGCAGACTTGTCAAAGCCTTAATTCATGGTTTTTACTATCCGGTATCAGTATGTTGTTACTTCGGCATCATTTTGAAACGTGTATTACAATTAAATCACGGTCAAATATGTTCATCTTGTTGTAGTTGTAGCCCCCTTGACAGTGATTCTCTCTCTAGTTTAAACTGCGGTCAAGCCAGCCTCCACTCGGAAAAAGCTAGTCAAGCCAGTCCTCACGTGATATTGCGGTGTGGGAATATCCTATGCATTACGGTAGAGTAAAAAAAAAAATCCTCCCTCTGTGTTTAGATGAGAATAAAAAAAAAACTGTCCAGTATCATAGATCCATCTCACTCCAGGGTGATAGCAGGACATCCCATCTAGTCACTCAGAAAAAATCAGGACATTCTGATGTAGAGTTTCAAAATAAAAGACCTTTGAAATCTCTATTGTATGAGTTATCATCCATGTTTTTAGATGAGAATAAAACAAAAACTGTCCAGTATCATAGATCCATCACACTTCAGGTTGATAGCAGGACACCCCATCTAGTCACTCAGAAAAAATCAGGACATTCTGATGTACAGTTTCAAAATAAAAGACCTTTGGGGACATGGATGATAGCTCATATATTTGAGACTTCAAAGGTCTTTTACTTTGAAACTCTACATCAGAATGTCCTGATTTTTTCTGAGTGACTAGATGGGATGTCCTGCTATCACCCTGAAGTGAAATGAGTCTTTGATACTGGACAGTTTCTGTTTTATTCTCATCTAAACACAGAGGGATGATTCTTTTTGACTCTACCGTAATGCATAGGATATTCGCGCACCGCGATATCACGTGAGGGCTGGCTTGACTAGGTTTTCCCGAGTGGAGGCTGGCTTGACCGCAGTTAGTTTAGCATACTCAGCCCGACTCAGCCTGGTTGTTCCTGGCCCTAGAACCACGATTTTATGGGGCCATTACATCACCAGAAGTCCCAATTTAAGGGGTCATTTCTCCCCCCAAAAATGTTTTACTCACTATATCAACAGCCCCACCAAAAATATTTTCCACCAGCCGCCACTGCCACTGAGATAACTAAAGTTTACAATCACTCAGAGTCCTTTACCTCCCTGAGCTGATGTTATCTCAGCCTCTCAGTCCGACAGGAGAGGACTCTCCCTCTCCTTATTGTTGAAACAGCTTCTAATCTAATCTCAGAGCTAGCACCAGATGCTAACAACAACCCCCGTATCTCTCTCTCTCTCTCTCTCTCTCTCTCTCTCTCTCTCTCTCTCTCTCTCTCTCTCTCTCCCCCTGTCTCTCCCTGTCTCTCTCTTTCTCTCACACAAAATGCGCTCCTGCCACACACACACACACACACACACACACAAACGCTCCTCTGTGACGATGACCACTTGCGTAAAAAAAAAATAAAAGTGGGGGGGACACAAACGGGATTTTGAAAAGTGGGGGGGACATGTCCCCCCTGTCCCCAGTGGAAATTACGCCCATGTGTGTCGGTCACTGTGTGAGTTGTGTCCTCCTTTTGAGAAGTCAAACATGCAATGGTCTGATTGCTTGTCTCTGTTTCGGCAATTGTGTTGGTCCCATTTGTGTCAAAGATGGATAACGTTTTGAAAATAAATAACAAAAAAATAAATTAAATAAATGTCATAGAATTTAATTTGAAAGCTCATTTAGAACCTTTGAATCATTACTATTTCATATTCAAGGGTGTCCAAAAGAATAATAGTTTTTTTTAAACACAAGTGAAACAGGCACACACGTTTTAAACATGTCTCTATTAAATGATCAGATAATCGTTTTTTTACTTTTTACTGTCACACTGTCATATTGGTTTTGCAGATGCAGCATATGTAGATTAATGAACAGTCTGAATTATTTAACTAAATGTCAATGTGGCGTTTGTTAGAGCATGTGTTATTGGGCTTTACATTCTTTAATTATCAAAAACGTGTGGTAACAAGGATTTTGTAGGCAATGTGGTTTAAAATGTTTCCTTTGCTGTACTGAATGAAAACATTTTGATACTGGATTTGAAATTTTACCTGGCCACATGCACCGAATAATTTATAAATTTCACCTCTTAATTTTAATCTCACTTTTCATATAAAATATAAATGTTTTAGGAATATTTTTCTATGTATTGCTGTACAATTCTTCAATACTTCACGACTCGACTACTGCAATAGCATCCTCTATGGCAGGGCTATTCAACTAAATATTCAGTTGGGCCAGATTTTACAATTACAAAATTCAGCTGGGCCAGACATTCAGCGGCCTGTAAAAAGCAGGTAGTGACACATTTTAAACCAACACATATTACTGCGATGAAAAACATGCAATTTTTTTTCATTGTTCATCTAAGAAAAGGTAGGTCAAAAAGTGCATAAAAACACAACAAATTAGCATTAATTTAACAGAATCTGAAAAAAAAGTGCACAGTTGTAGCATTTCATTTGTTTGCTTTAGAAGTCAAATATTCAGGTTATGTTTTTTGAACCAGGCACATCCCAAAGTGCATTTACTGAATACAATAATAGCAGTCTTAATAAATGTCCTCACATACAAAGAAAACAGCTAAAGAGCTCCAATGCAACACAAAGAGGTAGTACTGTAGCAATACTATTTTTTCACTTTTCAAGTAATAGCAAAAAAATCATACGTTTTGGTCACATTTGACCCAGACACATTACTAAGTGCATTTAAATGAATACAGAAAGAACTGTCAAACCCTTCAGTGCACAAACCCATACCAAGGGATACGGGTAACTAACATATGATTGAATACTACACTACACGCCTACTATAGTAAACTAGGTGCTTACTATCACCTCATTTGTGATTTGTCATCGCTGACTTTCTCGATGGGAGAAGGGACATTTTTTGTTTTGAACAAGAGCAGTGATTTTTGGCTCATAGGATGTCAATGCAATCCTAAGACATTGGTGAAGAGTGCTGTCAGTCAGGGAGCAGCGAGTGCTACTTTTGATTGAGTTCATGTGTGAAAAGCTTGATTCACATGTGTATGTTGATCCAAACATACTGAGCACACAGATCGCTACTTTCTGAACGTTAGGGAACTGCTGTTTTTTGACATCACTCCAAAACTTCGCTGGCCCGTTAGTGCGCTGCATGTCAATAAGTTCCAGTGTATATTTCCCCTTGTCGATGCAGGGGACCACTTCCTTTGCTCGGGTTGATACGTCCCCCTCTATTGCAACAGTGAAGGGGTCTCTGGCAAAGCCCATCATCACCTCTGTGGGCAGAGCAAGTCCATCCAATCGACCGGCAAAGTTCTCTTTCAACCTCGCAATGAAATCTGTCATCACATCCGTGATTTGTGCCGGAGATGTGATGTGTTTGGGGAGCGTCGGAAAATGCAGCATCCGACCCGTGCGCAAGTCGGTCGCGAAAAGGTCCAGCTTGACTTGGATCTGCTCCACAAGATCAATGACTGTTTTGTCTCTGTTTACGCTTCAGAGTTGAGAGAGACATGTTTTAGAGTTGCTATCATAGGACCATCGTTACTAGCACCACTAGATGCACTTTCAAAAAACGTGTTACGTTGTGGTTTGGTGGTTTCTATGAAACGCGGAGTGTTGCGTTCAAGGTCTGTACTAGTGTAGGAATTTGGCTACGGGAGGCTGGGCCACTCGGGAGTTGGTTCTGGGCCGCATCTGGCCCGCGGGCCGCCAGTTGAATAGGCCTGCTCTATGGCATACCATCCAACCTCCTCAATAAACTCCAACATATCCAGAACTCTGCTGCCCGCCTCCTCACCTACACCCGCTCCCGAGACCACATCACTCCCATCCTCCAGACCCTCCACTGGCTCCCCGTCCGTCAAAGAATCCACTTCAAAGTCCTCCTCATTACTCACAAAGCCCTCAACAACCAGCCCCCCCACTACCTCACAGACCTGCTGCACCACCACACCCCTTCCCGCTGCCTCCGCTCATCAGAAGCCAACCTCCTATCCATCCCCACCCGCACCAATTACCGGACCTGGGGGGACAGAGCCTTCTCTATCGCTGCCCATTCCCTCTGGAACTCACTCCCACAACCCATCAGAGACTGCACCGACCTCACCACCTTAAAAAAACTCACAAAAACTCACCTCTTCAATCTGGCTTTTCATGTGTGATTGTTTTTGTGTTATTTTACTTTAACTTTAACTATATATTTATTTGTTGTTCCTTTCTTCTGTTTTCTTTTCTCTTCACTATTATCTGTAAAGCATCTTTGGGCAACTGTAAAAGCGCTAACAAATTAAATCTATTATTATTATTACAATGGGAGCATCATTCATCTGATTGTCACACAACTATTAGCATTTGATTTGTCCTAAAATAGATTTAACCTTTTTCTACACCGAGTGCTGTTTTTTATATCCATGATTTGAGACAAAAGTATATCATACATTTTAATATATTCTTTAAATAATATAATTAAATATTGGTTCCCTAGAAATGCATTACTGGATCAACATTAAAGCAATATTAGCTTCATTTAATTTCATTTAAAAGAAAGACATTTCTAACAGACCAAAAATGTCTCTTCTTCGAATCACACACTGCAAAATGCCTTCTATTGAAAAGGCATCTGAAGCCAGGTTAGGAAAAAAGAGTCGGAGGTTAAAGAAGGACAAACTTACGGGGTTATGTGGTAAAGAGCAGTGACTTCCACAAAGGGACCGCTTCTGTTATAATTCACTTGAGTGAGATTTAATTGTGAGCATCGGATGCTGCTGCCACAGTTATCGTTGATGCTGCTACTGTCAGAGCTTGTGGGGAAGAAATGGAGTCTAATGTGAGAGGTTGCTGGCTGCGGTTGTCCCTTTGTTGACTGTTGTTTAGTCTCTGGTATTTATAGGTACAGTGTTGCTTGTTTCAGCTAATTATACTGTGGAAGCCATAGGAATGATTTCACTAATGGCTGGTTGGCTTTCCAAAGCATTCAGAGTTGTTTTCCTCATTTTGCTAAGGGACATAATCAGGGAATTTTTGTTTGAGGGTATAGTCTCCCTGCGTGCATGCACATGTGTAATTCCCTGTTTGTCATCGCTTTGGTGTGGCTGCTTGTGGCTTTTTGCATGACGAAGGAACATATTTCTTTCTCAGCTTGAAAATTGCTCATTTGATGGGGGCCCATGTCTGCTACAACCTCTGCAGCACTTAGCATGCAGACACAGACCCCAGAAATGTTCTTTTAATCAAACTTAATTATAGATTCCCAGATTCTGCTGCTCCCAGGTCAGTTGTTAATCCAGGCTTCAGGTTCAACAGTTCAGTGTCGTTTATTCAGACAGTCTATGCCTTTTCCTCTAAACGCCTCTTACCCAATACTAACCAAACTAAACACAGATACAGCTTGGATTCATTACAATGTGTTTTTCTGCGAACCATCATATCAATGCCTCTCTGTGTTTTTGTTTGTGTCTTGGTTTCTAATTTTAAACAATTTAAAGGCTGTGTTTTCGTGGCATTTAGTTTTTTTTTTTTTTTGCGGTTTTGCTGTTTTGCTTGGTCTGCATCAGGATATCTCAGGCAAGGACAGGTAAACGTGCTGAATCAACACATATATGAGAGCGACTGGTGTCTGTGTTTTGCACTTGACTGTATCACACTTGCATGTAAACAACAAAGATTTCTGATCCAGCCCCGCAGAGAAGAATATGAAGATCTCATTTGGTAAAGCCTGAGAGATAATTCAGCCCAGGCCCAGTCGAACAAACATGTGGAGTGAGGATGTTGGAGGCATAGTTTGAAAGTGCAGCTGACACGTGTTCAAAACACTTCGTGCAGGGTTGAGTGAGCTGGATGGGTCAGTGAAGTTTGAAAGGAGAAAAACAGTCTGTTTTGCGCTTCAGAAATACAACTCCACTTGTCTGGCTGTTCACAAACTCACAACATCAATAGGGTTCATGTTTATACATGAACAATTCAGTCTGACACAATTTAGTCAGGGGAATTGAAGAACTGCAGATTTTGTAAAATCAGACGGCCTGCCAATGTGGCAACACTTCCATTCTAGCTATAAAAGATTTCAGCAAGAATGTTGTGTGGTCCGACCAAAATAATATAAGTGCTGAAATGTGGTTGTGTGTGTGCAAAACAGCTTGACTGATACTGGAATCTTTATCCAACAAAGAATAGATATTTCCAGAATTGACAGATACATTTTTTTACCCTAAACAACATTTTTTGTTACGAGCACCCTTAATTTATTAAACTCACAGAGAGTGACTAAACTGAATCCGATGAGCAAACACTGAGAAGGAAGACTAAAACCCAGGAAGTCCAGGAAGTGGGTACCGGGGGAGACGGGAGCGAGAACCAGGAAGAGCAGGCCAGGAGGTAGGGAGCGGCTGGGAGACACAACGGAGCTGGAATGGCAAGGGAGACGGCTGGATGTAGTGGGGTGATGGACCTAATCTGATCCTAAACACAGGCAAAAAGTCAGCTGTAGCGTTAGGGGTGGAAACATGATGAACTGGCAAAGGCTGGAGCTGAGGACCGGGCGTTCACACTGGTGCATGTACTGTAAGTGATGGTTATCAGGTTGATGATCAGCAGCATAGACGGTGTAGTGGAGGGAAGTTGAAAGTAGGTCAATAACCAAACTTTATAAAGAACATTCTTATTGATATTTGTGATAGCCTTGCACCATTTACTAATATATCAAATAATTCATTATTTGTCGTTTTTAATAATTTATCAATAATTAAGGCCATTTTCCTTTTTTTTTGCCATGCATATAGCTGCATTGCTTTCTTTTTCTGTTCCTCAATTGTTATTACTTATTGTCAAAAGATATACGCAGGCACCAATGTATCTGTGATCAGTTGTCCTATATCTGCCTGGCAAATATATTAAATGGGCTGCAGTGTGCAACTCAATGTGAATATGAAACCAAGAAAGGCAACTTATTGACTGGGATTCGATGACAGCTTTGACAAGGAATTAGGAGTAGAGAGACAAATGCGTTACGTGGGTATGCTGGAGACATCAACTAGTGAGTGAGTGTGTGTAGTAGGAAAGCGTTTGTCGCTCAATATCGATCACTATTGACCAGAGCAACATCTGAGAGCCGAGGTACTGAGAGCTGCCTCTATTGCCGTTCACTGCTTTCATTTCTTCATTTCATTATGCAGCCTTTGTTGCTTTATCGTGTAATACTTATCTCGCTTGGCTCATCATGTCCTGCAACAGTCCTCAAGGCTCGTGTGTGTGAATGAGTGCATGTCTGCCTGTATGAGAATAACACTTTCGCCTGTATTCACCATAACAGAACCCACCGCTTACACCAAGCACTTTCAACTTGTTATATTTCCCCAACCTTTTGGTCCAGATCATCAACAAATTAGATCAATGCTTGACTTATTATTCTGTCCATCACGCTTGTTCAAATCACACAACAGGGAGTCTTTAGCAAGGCATCAGGTTCTGCTTCAGTGCTATCTGACAAGCCTTTAGCATCCAGGATACCACTGTCACTTTTATGACTGATGAGACATGTATGGTATGCTTGCAAAAAAGATGGTGCCAAGTGTGGTTCTCGTATTCCCCTCTGGGCCCTGCCAGTCACTCTGATTCTGTGGTTAGCTTAAGCATAACAGAGCCCAAACTCTGGAGAGCCAGAATTAAAAAGATGAGCGCACAAGATCCAGACGGGGCTTGCTGTTACGCCTCCCTCCACCCCGGTCTCGTGTAGAGGGAAAGGTTAGCGACAGATTGTTGTTGTTGTTGTTTTTGTTTTGCATTCCTCATCACTCTGGGGGAAGGGAAGGGCATTACCAACGTGTTAAACCAGCTTTGTCAAGGAGGGATTGACGAGTAATTTGCTGAGAGTCGGAGATATTGCGAGAAATGGAAGGAGGGGCTGAGGTGAGAAGAGATAATGATGCAGCTGGGAAAATTGTGGGAGAAGCGCCTTTTGTGTCCTGTGGCAGAGATCAGATGATGGCTCGGTTGTCATGAGATCAGGAAGAGAGCTCTGGCTGGAGAAACGTGCCTATATCGATGAGTGATTCCACCTCTGTTTGTTTGGCTGTTCTGTGATGGTTGCACTCATGGCGAATGTAACACAGCTGTTTGTGTGAGCGTCTGCGGGTGAGCGTGGACATGTTTGGAATTCCTGGAAGCCCAGCAGACTCACAGATGGACACTTTATGGCTATATTAACTTCCTTGGGAAGTGATGCCAGCCCTCTTCATTTTCCCCTACAATGTGTCAGATGTTTCTTCAGCTTGTAATAAGCTGCTTCGAGTGGAGGTGTTTTTTTCTGTCTTTTGTAGACATTTTAAGCTAAAACAGACCTTTCAGGGGAACGTTTCATCATTTCAGATTGTATGGAGGATAGCACAGCTGCAAATTAGCAAAGCAGAGGCTGGTGGAAAGTAACAGAGTCTCCAGAAACCCACATTTCCTCACACTGCTGCGTAACAGTGACAGACAGTGGAGACATGGTAAATGTCTGTTGTGTAAGCAGACAGAGCCTTTGAACTACCTCCTCCTGTTAGAAAAACTAGTGGGGGCACCTGTACCTGCTGCACCGCCATCTCTTTAACCTGCGCCTGGTGACACCTGAGTGTTTGTTGTCAGAAACCAGTCTATTAGTTTCACCCCATGCCTGTTCTTGCAGAAATGGCAGCCTTTTCCTTCCTGTCGGTGCTCCGGCCCACGGCTCGCCGCCACAGGTAGAAATGAACACTGGCGCTGTTCCTCTGACCTCGAAAAAGTTGAAAGAGAGATGCCACCGAGTGCGGAGTCAGAGCGGAGGATGATGGATGGTTCTAAGCAGTCTAATAGCGCTGCCCTCCTCTACGGAAAGAGAACAAATATGTGCCTGGGCTGAATGATGTGCCTGGCCTCTGCTCTCTGCATACAGTGTTCCAG
This sequence comes from Notothenia rossii, assembly GCF_949606895.1. Taxonomy (NCBI): domain Eukaryota; kingdom Metazoa; phylum Chordata; class Actinopteri; order Perciformes; family Nototheniidae; genus Notothenia; species Notothenia rossii. Next base: position 74,385,938 of record NC_136901.1, on the reverse strand, counting down.
GTTCTCTCATGTGGCTTTCTTCCGGATGTACTTTGGATGCAGAGGAAGAAAGAGAGAGCTGTGTGAACAAACAGCACGACTAAAAGGGATGGGGAGACTAAGAGGGAGAAGGGGACGACACAAAAAGCGAAAATGTACGAGGGACAGAGGAGGGTTAGTGTGACATTGAGAGGCAGAGGAGAGATCTCAGCTCGGTCAGGCTGCTTGTCTTCACACAGAGCAGATAGATGTGGCTCTTCCCTGGTCTAATGATCCCCCCGCAGGCTCAATGTCTTCTTTACGCTGACACGTGAAAGCAGGTAATGGCTCCTAAATGTCAAATTATCTCGACACCACTGTTAAGTCACTAACACAAAAACATTCCTGCAAACATTAGTTTCCTGAACCACAGTTTGTATCCTCTTTTCTATGCTACATTCTCTTAATCTATACCCAGGCCACAATCTTTGATCTATATTTTAGACAGTCAGAGTCCGTGTCCGGAATAGATAAAGGTATCACAATCTTAGCACTCCTGTCTCGTAAAGCCTGGCAACCTCTTTCATAAATTATTGCACGCCGGGGCGAGCTGTGGCCCTGAGGGTTTTTGAGGAGACCTTTAGCTGGGCTGAGACTGCTTTACACCTGTAATATAAATTAAGCGTGGGGGAGCGGAAGAGATGGACACCTGAAACTCTTCCATTAAGCAAAAGGTGCGACCCCGTTTCATGATCTATTACCTATTGGAGGAAGCCAATAAAGTTTTGAATCTTCAAGTCATCCTCAAATGTTCTTACGGAAAAAATGTTATCATCAGTTTACAAAGCAAAGGAGGACCATGAAATCCTTCGGATGAATCGCATTTGACTGCTCGAGATTATCTTACATTGCTGTTTGAGAAGGACTATTTACAGAGACGCTCAAATATTTAAATAAGGTGATGAGGTCGCCGGAGTGGGATTTTTATGGATTATTTTTAAATGGTCTTTTCTATCCGATATGTCTAATCCTGTGTTGACAATAACTCGATGCAGGCTTTAAGTTTGGCTGCTAATATTAATTGTGGCCCTTTGATGCATAGCTGCTGTTGATTTTCATTCCAGAACGATTGCATCTTTCAGCAACATAAGCAGAGCACTTGAAGAACAGCAGGAATTCTCTTTTACGGGATACAAACCAGAAGGGCTTGTTGTGAAAGTTACCTTCTGCTCACAGGCAGGCTCGTCCTGGACACACAGACTGTTGTAACTGGCAACAAGAAGTTTACCCTCCCTGCTTCAAAACACACTCTCACAAAGAACATGTAGCATCTGTCAATGTAACATGACTTATGCAAATGAGTATTTTACATTGTCAGTTTATTTTTAACATGCATATTGTAATTAATTGCGAAATGGAGGGAGGTTAGTATTGATGCCTCATGTTTGTTTTCTAACTAACTGTGGCTGTGACTCAAAATAACTTTAATTCTTCTTGAATTAAGTCAAGTGGAATGTTCATAGCCTGTCCTCAAAAAACCTTATAAGACTAACGATATCCTATTGTTCATTATTTTCTAATTCAGTGACAAGCTAACAAATAGCAGCAGTGTTTTACAAACAGGGAATGCACATTTCAAATTAGGAATTGCCAGCACTTCCCCCAAAGTTCTAAAAAAACGGTTTCAAACTTTTAAAGCTAGATGTTAAATCTGTTTGTTTGTTTAGGTAAAGAGAGTTAGATCGTGAAAAGTAGTTAGCTCAGGTTAACGTAGAAATGTGAAGTTGAGTGAAATAATTAGTCTGGTTCCCCAAAACTAAAATGACCAACAAGCACTTCTAAAGTTCACTAAGTAGCATGTTTTTATTAACCCAAACATAAGACCAAAATGGCTCCCTCAAACTGCAGCATGGGTTGCCAGATGCATTTAGTGATGTGTTAGTGAAGGTCTATGTAACAGAATGATGGTACCAAACCTGGTGAAGACTCAGAAGTCGCTCTGTGAGAGATATATTACACATACTTTTGCCCATAACCCAGTTGACTAATTAAGGGTATTATATATAAGAATTCCTGTGGACCAAGATTACCTTTGATTGACAGCCATACCTGATATACAGTATGAGCACATGACATCACTGCATGGAGCCAAGGGATGAACAGCAGTAAATGGACCTTAAGGTCAGTTTGTATTATATTTCAGTTTGACCTCATGTGAATGTTATCACCATTGGGGTTTTTTTCCCTCTGGGCCTCCAAGTCCTAAGTCAAGTTCAGGCATGTTGAAGCTGGTAAAACAGTTTTAATTAAGCGGGGAGAAGCTCTTCAGAATGACTTGTCTACCAAATGTGATCAAGTTACACATAACAACAGCAATAAAGGCTGGACAGGATATTAGCTACTTCAAATGTATGTCATGGGGGAGAAAAGGAAATACATTTGTCTGAGTCATGGCCCCTTTTTTCTGTCCCCCCGCTCTGGATGTTTGCTTATTGTGGGGGAAACAATCAGCAATTCTGGAAGCTTCCACAGGCCCCATTAAAAAATCATGAATCAATTTGAGCTTGTTCAAAATTTCAAACAGAGCTTTCATTAAAAATTCACCGGGACCTCTCTGTCTGTCGCTTGTAAATACATCATTGGTATTGCTTTGGCTGATGAGGGCTGCCTCAGAATGAGCCCAGCTTGATCTCTGACATTGGTGTCAAGGGCAAGGTTAAGGTCTTCCCCGGAGATGTGTACTGTTGACAAAACAGAAACTTTTCCAAACACCATCAACCACTGCATCGCTTTGTTTTGTATTCTATACAGTTATAGTTAAGCCCTTTTAGCTCAAGCATCCTTTTATCATTTTTAATGGTAACAACCAGGTGTTAAAAATGAAGTGAGCTCTGTAAGATGCAAGCACTTTCTTACCTGCAAACTCTCACATCCTCTCTCTTTCCTGCGCGCACACACAACGTCCCTGCTTTCCCCGGTTTCCAAGGAAACCTGTGGTGAAGGAGCAGAGAATTCAAGGACGGGTATGTTTGCAAATGAGAGTTCCTCGGATCATATGTCCACTGAGCCGCTTTCATCAGCCTCACCCTCCATCACATACTTTTGTTCTCCGACACGGATGGTGTACCTTATTATGGAGAAATCTGACGTATTTGAGACTAAACATGACCCATGATGCCACTTGCGTGTTGGCCTTCTTTGCCTTTGGTACATCTGCACACCATGCTGTGTTTGTATGTTTGTCCTTGTGAGTGTGTGTGTGTGTGTGTGCACCACGTGTTTGGCTTCATCACGAACAAGAATAGACACAAACACAGACACACTCCAATATGGTCCTTGATTAGCAGACCAGACTGTCCTGCCTTCCCTCTCGCCACGAAGCATGAAAAGCTGTCTTTACATAACACGAGGTACATGAACAGTCAACACATGATGTCTTGAACAAAACTCACACATCTGAATTGAACAGGTCATCGAGGACAATGTTTCTACATTTCCAATGTTCTCACAGTGCGACTTCATCACTTTATCAGTGGGTAATAGGAACACAAAATCTCACTCTAAGCGCTCTGCAACTGCTGTTTTCATCGCGGAGCACAGGGAGGATCACATCTCTCTGATCGCTTGTCTACTGTCCCTCGCAGACGTGTGGGTGTCGACTTTGGTAGGTTACATTCAAAACCCTTTCAAAGGTTGTTAGTTGCTGAATCTAAACCGAAATCAGTACTGTGAGCAAAGGGACTGTGCACACTAACTTGTGGGATTCTTTTTTATTAAGAATATTTTCCTGGAGTTTGTTAACATGAATATTTACATGGAATTTGCTTTACATACAGTGGGGCAAAAAAGTATTTAGTCAGCCACCAATTGTGCAAGTTCTCCCACTTAAAAAGATGAGAGAGGCCTGTAATTTTCATCCTAGGTATACCTCAACTATGAGAGACAAAATGAGAAGTAAAAAAATCCAGAAAATCACATTGTCTGATTTTTAAAGAATTTATTTGCAAATTATGGTGGAAAATAAGTATTTGGTCAATAACAAAAGTTCATCTCAATACTTTGTTATATACCCTTTGTTGGCAATGACAGAGGTCAAACGTTTTCTGTAAGTCTTCACAAGGTTTTCACACACTGTTGCTGGTATTTCGGCCCATTCCTCCATGCAGATCTCCTCTAGAGCAGTGATGTTTTGGGGCTGTCGCTGGGCAACACGGATTTTCAACTCCCTCCAAAGATTTTCTATGGGGTTGAGATCTGGAGACTGGCTAGGCCACTCCAGGACCTTGAAATGCTTCTTACGAAGCCACTCCTTCGTTGCCCGGGCGGTGTGTTTGGGATCATTGTCATGCTGAAAGACCCAGCCACGTTTCATCTTCAATGCCCTTGCTGATGGAAGGAGGTTGTCACTCAAAATCTCACGATACATGGCCCCATCCATTCTTTCCTTTACACGGATCAGTCGTCCTGGTCCCTTTGCAGAAAAACAGCCCCAAAGCATGATGTTTCCACCCCCATGTTTCACAGTAGGTATGGTGTTCTTTGGATGCAACTCAGCATTCTTTCTCCTCCAAACACGTCTACTTGAGTTTTTACCAAAAAGTTCTATTTTGGTTTCATCTGACCATATGACATTCTCCCAATCCTCTTCTGGATCATCTAAATGCCCTCTAGCAAACTTCAGACGGGCCTGGACATGTACTGGCTTAAGCAGGGGGACACGTCTGACACTGCAGGATTTGAGTCCCTGGCAGCCAAGTGTGTTACTGATGGTAGCCTTTGTTACTTTGGTCCCAGCTCTCTGCAGGTCATTGACTAGGTCCCCCCGTGTGGTTCTGGGATTTTTGCTCACCGTTCTTGTGATCATTTTGACCCCACGGGGTGAGATCTTGTGTGGAGCCCAAGATCGAGGGAGATTATCAGTGGTCTTGTATGTCTTCCATTTTCTAATAATTGCTCCCACAGTTGATTTCTTCAAACCAAGCTGCTTACCTATTGCAGATTCAGTCTTCCCAGCCTGGTGCAGGTCTACAATTTTGTTTCTGGTGTCCTTTGACAGCTCTTTGGTCTTGGCCATAGTGGAGTTTGGAGTGTGACTGTTTGAGGTTGTGGACAGGTGTCTTTTATACTGATAACGAGTTCAAACAGGTGCCATTAATACAGTTAACAAGTGGAGGACAGAGGAGGCTCTTAAAGAAGAAGTTACAGGTCTGTGAGAGCCAGAAATCTTGTTTGTTTGTACAGTGGGTGACCAAATACTTATTTTCCACCATAATTTGCAAATAAAGTCTTTGAAAATCACACAATGTGATTTTCTGGATTTTTTTTTTCTCATTTTGTCTCTCATAGTTGAGGTATACCTAGGATGAAAATTACAGGCCTCTCTCATATTTTTAAGTGGGAGAACTTGCACAATTGGTGACTGACTAAATACTTTTTTGCCCCACTGTATATACTGCATGGCTTCCTAATTGAACTATTTTATTTGAGCAATTACTCAATGATGAAGTGGAAGATGTTTATTGTAGTGCCAATACCACAGATAGTGTACAAAGATAAGGTCTGCAAAATGTCTTGTCTTTCAGCAAAAAATGTTTTGTTTTAGGGCCCAACCTTTACCGTTTTAATTTATTTAACCTTATTGACTGCAATCATTATTATTAGGTAAACCCATTGTAGCATCACGGACGTCCACACGGCAGCGTCACGTTGAAGTTTGCCGGTGGGCGTGTCTGGCGTGCGACCAACAACCGATCACATTAATCTCCCGCCCCGGACACACAAGCACATGGTTTGATTGGCTAGCCGCTAGAGCTTGTACTGGCATATGATTTGATTGGCTGATGCTTCCGTCGACGCTTGAAAAGTTGAACTTTTCTCAACCTTCGAAGCGAGTGACGGAGGCAAAGTAATGCGACGGAACCACAATGCAGTTCGGCAAAGCGTGACGTCACCCCATTCAAAGTGAATGAGAAGCGTCTCCGTTGAAGCACACAACGCTGCCGTGTGGACGTAACTGTCAAAGTTAACCACTGCCTTGTGTACAGCTAAAAAGAGAGTGGATATTGAATTAATCAGGTAGCCAGAAACACCACTTAAAATGAATAGAGATTAGTCCGTGTTAGCAAAAATGAGCTATAATATAAATACAGTTAATATTTGTCAATATTTGTTTTCACCTTGTTCCACTAACCTTAAGGGACCAAAACAAATGAAAGGAATGCAGTTTTAAAGTACTAATACATTACATTTGAAAGTGTATGGATATATTCAAGAAACACAACAGAATCTGCTTCCATCTTTATCTTTTATTGCGCCGCCTATACATGCTCAGTGTCCCATCATGCACAACATTTCTGCATTGTTTTGTGTTTGTTTATTTCAACATGGGTCTACGTTTTGCGTGTTTATCTCTTGTGTGTGTCCTGTATGTTAGAAGCTGCACTGAAGGACTCCAGGAACACACAGGTGTACTGACAGCCTGTTCTGCCCCCTATAGCACTCCATACCATATGTCACCCCTGGAGGAAAAGCTAGCTCAGGCTGTTGCCACATGAAGTGGGTATGCCCTGCACATCACACTTATCCATAAATAGCCAGCACACTCGCACTTCTTATTCACTATGTGTGAACCTGCCTGAGCTCACGTTTAAACACACGCAACATGGATCTGCAATAATATCTCTTTGAAACTTGTTCATATGTATTCATTGCATGGATATCACTATTTTCTTCTGGCTCACCTTCCAGCAGGAGGTTATCTCGCCCCTCCGTCGTAGGTGCACGTTGTAATGTTAACAGGATTGATGTTGTCTGGGTGATGCGCTGATTAGTGGCAGAGTGGCGTTCTCACAACCTCCACACACATCTGCATGGCAACCAACTTGTTTGTCTCTTTCCGTGCTTCCTTCATTTGTCTTTAACTCAGGGTCATAGCAAGTGATGAAGGCTTTATTAGGACTAGTGTTTACGGCTTGTGTAAGTCACAAAATGAATATATCACAGGAGCATTTATTGAAATCAAAATGTTGATCACCTAGTATTTGAAGAGCTTATTCATTTGTTAATTGGAGTGTAAAAACAATAGTGATATGTTTAATGATGAATCTGGTCATTTATACTCATGATTCTTCCTTAATTCTGAATCTCACAATGTAGCTGCAACAGTTTTATCTTTTTCTTTCAGTAAGGGTTGATCTAAACGTTGAGCTATATTTTAATAAGGCTTACATTGGGGGAAAAAGCAAAACAAAGAAACAAACCTATTCTGAAGAGATGGGAAGGCGTCCAGGGACATCCAGTAGCAGCCTGGTGCTTCATCATTTTGGGCTTTCCAGTTTATGACTGCTTCTGTCTGCCTAAGTCAACAGCCAGACAGAAAAAAGCAGACCTGGTCTGCATTTTTTCCCCATCATACTCACACTCCCCCTGTTTTGGTTTTAATTGGCTGCTCCTCTCCCTCTCTGTCTTTCTCTTTCTCTCTGCTGTCTTCTGTTTGTATTTACCCTTTCCTTTTTGCTCATATCCCCCTCTCTTCTTATTGTTTACTCTCTTGTCTTTCACCCAACTATTTCTTTGAGTCGATCGGTCTGAGTTTATCTCTTCTTCTTCCTGCAGAAGTACTGTGAATGTTTCAGGTCTTGGCATGGGTCGCATGCATCCATATGGAAGTGTTCAGGAGATGATATAGAACATATGTGACCCCTGCTCGCTGACTGGGGACTCTATGGCGATCACACCGTGTCATTAGTGGCGGTGAGAACGCCAGCACTGCAGTGCAAGGGAAGAGAAGGAAGGATAAGGACATATATAATTAGGATAAAGAAGGGGGAAAGGGTGGAAAAGGAGGAAAAGAACAAGAGATGCTGCGGAGTACATTGTGTCCTTTGAAGACCTCGGTGCACACAAGTGCGTGTGTGTGTGTGTGTGTGTGTTCTGGCCCCTAGCTGGTTAGGTCTCGGTGCTGATATAAGCCGAACTTGGCAGAAAGGCCAGGTACACTCTCACGCTACAATGTGCATTTATTGTTTGCTTTGAACCTGACTCTATTGGGACCAACTTTGACAAATTGATTTTTTCTGAACTTTTGCGTAGCTTCAATCGTCCGGTTCCGTTAGCTTAAAATAAAATGAAATAAATAAAACAACAAATAAAACAAATAGTTTAATACAATACTTTCATAACATTCACCGAAATGATAGCCTGCCAAACAGTAAACCCAGAGTCGTGAATACATTTGTGATGTCATGCAGCTTCCGCAGACCTCAAAATGAAAACCAAGACTTGCTCTTAACATTTTCCATATAATGCTTCCCAGTGTATGAATCTGTTTTGATTGGTGCTGTCATATCCCAGTCTGTGGAATTACTTGGTCTAGCCACAGTTATTTTGGTTCAGCTTGTGAAAGTCAGCAGAGCCTCATTTTATTTATCGCATTGCACATTGTGTGAGACGTATTGTTCATATAAAGCAACTTCTTTGCATTTACCAGAGAGCCATGCAGGGAGGTCTGACTGGGAAAGACCTCAGCTGGTTTTACAGTTTTCATAGTGGATGGTAAATATCCTTTATGCAGACGTGCTATAAATCTAAAAATAAATAACTGTAGAAAATCCACTTCTATCTTTTGCTGCCATGTTTGACTGCCTTCTCAGCTTTTACCAACCTGATTCAAAATCTGAACCTGCATTTCCTTATAGCTTTAACTAGTTTAAAAGAAATGTAATTTATCTTAAACATTTTTTATGGTTTCTATTGAATGTTTTTTTCCCCTTATTTTTGAATGTCCCATGTTCCGACTCTACTCAAGTCTTTGTAATATCCCTGTAAGCACCCTTTCCATAAATCATGGATCGAGTCTCATGCACTTCTTGATCTGCTAACTGGGCCATACTTATTCAGACCCCAGTGAACCTCCTGAGTGGACAACTGCAGGTCTGTTTGTATTGCTCATGAGAACACTTTCAATACTCTGTAACATCTGCTAACGTCACCCTGGTAATACTGCAATCATTTAGTTATAACACTGTTAAAGAGTAAATCAATGGCTTCAACATTTCTTTGGGACAGATGTTGGCTGATTGACAGTTCTCTCCTTCACTCAGACAAGGTCCCATGTCATGGCCATTTCTACTGATCATAATTCCATTTTTGAGGTCTACTAAAATATATTTATATTGTTCAATGTTCCAAAATCACATTGGTTTCTCATACAGCATCTCTGTATAGTATTTGTATTCACTCCCCCCCCCCCCCCCCATGAGCCCAGTGGCCGTCTGCGAGACACAGCGAAACCCAGCCCGAAACCAGCCCAAACACACACACCCGCAGCCTGGCTGGGAGTTTGTGTGTGTGCTCACACACCGACTCACAGCCGACATCGGCGGAGCTGCAGCTGAGAAAAGATTGAGTGTGTGTGTGTGTGAGGAAGTCTGCGGATTGGTTAACGTAACGGCTCCGCGGACGTGACGTAACGGCTCCACGGATTGGTCCATTTGAGTATGGGCACGTCACTGTACCCAGGAAGAAAAAGACAAATCTCCAGCGAGGCGTTCTGGGGCAGCATAGACAGGTATTTTCTGTGTTAGAGTTTTACTCGCTACAGGGTGTACTTTGAGGGGTTTGACTCTGCAGACTGTTTACATGCAGCAAAAGCTACATAACACACAAGGGGAAGGGTAATAACCGGAAAAGCATGACATGGGACCTTTTAACATGAACCTATATAGATAAACATAATTTGCTGTGCTGCGTATCGCTTAAGAATGTATTTATATAAACTTTCGAAACCATCCAAACAAAGTCAGATTGTAAATTACCAGTGTTTTGTAATCTGCATTTTCTCTTATGTAGAAACTGCTACTAAATATAGAAAGAGCATATGAATATTTTTTCATGGCAATTCTGCTTTTTAGATTTTCAGCAATAAGAGCATTAGTAGGGTCGGGCACTGATCTTGAGAATATGTCCGTCCAAACTAAGGAAAGGTCATTTGGATCTCGCTTTCTGCACAAGGACATTGGTCTCGCTGAACCAGGAATTCCCGAATGCTGTTGACAAAAAGTTGGACACTCTTGTCTAAGATATTTGTGTAGGCTGTAGAATACAGTATCACTTAATTGGAACTAATGGGAGCTGCGTGAATCATCAAGAAACGCACCGAATTGAATAACGCTTCAGAAGGACAAACCTCTTCATTTATGTATTTTATTGTACTCCACTTTCTTTCCTAAATGAATATTTATATCAAATTTTGCGTTTTATAATTGCAATGCTTTTCAACAAAAATGCTGAACTTTCATTAAATATTCTCATAAAATACAAAGTGGACTACAAATCTGAGTGTGTCCTTTTTTCCAATGTTGTAATACAATGCTGCCTTGATTTGAGATCACTGGTTCACATGACATGGAGACTATTGAAACAAATCAAGGCTTTTCAATTATTTCATTAATATAACAAGTTGTCAATGACAATATTTGGTTAATCAAACCTCATCTTAGAGCAGAACGTTTCCTTAAGGAGCAGCAGGGAGTTCCTCAAATCTGATGCTTTGTAGCTTATTCAGTTGAAACAGAGATGGAGAAGATGCGTTATATTTTAATGTTTCAAGACGATCTTTATAAATGTTACTGGAACGGAAAAGTGTGAATAATATGAAAGAAGAGAGAAAGGGAATAGCAAAGACAATAGCCTGTGGGGTGAGACTGAAAGCTGAATAATTTATAGGAAATAAAGAACATTTTGAATTAAACATTTGAGTTAATTAGTTGACAGAGTGCATGTAAAATAGTAAAAAACGGAACAAGTGACTGTATGAAAGCAGGTCAGAGAGATGGAGGTGAGACAGTGAGGCAGGGAGGAAGATGGCGGCTCTGAGAAAGACGGAGCTTGTTTGCTCAGGCATTGATTCAGGGCCCCTCGAGGCTGCGTCTACCATTTACCAATTTGTGTCTTTCCTTCTCTCATCCTCACCTCCGCCCATCCCTCCTCTCTCCGGCGGATCATTCGTAGGGAACAAACGGCGCCGCTCGGGAACACCGGACCCTCGGTTGCCGGGCAACCACACACTGACTTGATGGAGGGGAGGCAACTTCAGAGGCCTCTGTGAGAACAGTATCAAGGTTGTTATTATACCAGAGTCCCGATAACCTCCACAACACACACAGTGTAGCACAGGCACACACACATGTAGAGCAACACATGTGGAAACAGGCTAGACTATAGCTTAAAATATGTATAATCTTTGCTACTGTTACCATAAAGAAACTACAAACAGATGCACGTGCCCCCTCATCATATGTATTAGTGACAGAATAAGCTAAAGTTGTTGGCTGACAGCTATTATAGTTCATATATCCTGTATTTTACTCTTCTGTTGTGGACGTCAAACTTCTCTGTCGCCACCCTCTCTGTTTTTTTTATGAGGTACAGAGGGAGGACTTCCTCTCTCCTCCCTGCTAAAGATAAGTGTGGCTTTGATAATAACAGAGACAGTTATTAATTAAAGGGGAAATGGTCTCGCTGCTCCCCCCTTTAATTCACCGCCGCGCCACATAAGGGATGCGACGTGAAGGGGTAAAATTGATGTGCGTATGATCATGGCTAGGGAGTCTAAAAGCTTTTGCATTGAGTGTGTGTCCATGTGTGCGTCTTTGCGATCAGGAATGAGTTTCACCAGCTACATTTGCTTTGTGCTTGAAGTCCTTTTTGTTTTAACTAGTTAGTATCTACTTAATGATTTTCTAAATTGAGTCGCACCATTACAACTACATACATTTCTGAGCTTGGTGAGAAAGAATGTTGCCAGTAGGATGTCTTTTTTGGTTAATTTCGCTTTTGATATGCTCAAACACTATTTTTTAAATAAATAAAAAAACTAGAACAATTACTTAAAATAGAAGAGGTCCTTTCCTTCCATGCTGGCCATCCAATTATTAACACTTACCATTAACAGGTGCTAACATTTTTATGTTTTGAGGAGTGTTGTTTTTGGAGTTTCTGTTGGCTTTGCTGAACTTTATATTCACAGATCAGAAGAGTTGATCAGATCAGACACACACTTCTAATAATGCCGGGCCTGCTGTGTATGTGTCCAGCAGTGTCGCAAACACACCATTCTCTGAACAAAAGAGATGCCGGATGTTTCAACCCTATGCCATATCTAATTTACTCTTCACTATGAACGGGTCAGATGTTAAAAAGCTAGCACAACTAGTAAATGTTAGAACTACACTTAATTTAAATTTGAAGGGGCAAACGCAGTAACAGGGCATTGGACACCTGTCAGTGATGTGGGGATGTCATATGGATGATTTAGATGACATACATCCATAGAAAGGGTTTGGAGAAAGAGAGACACGCATCATTTAAGAGTCCTTTGTTTAACTGGGAATCCCCTTCATGCCTCGCTTTTTATGTTCTTTTTTTTCAGTTTCTGAATACTTGCGTTAGGAAACAGAACATCTAAAGTGGGCCTTTTATACGCAGACGAAGGATATAATCCAGATATGGAGAGGAGTAGGAGAATCTTGGCAAGAACATAGTGTGAGCTGGGAATGAGGATTAAAGGAATGTGGGGTGTAGCTCTTCTGTAAGAAAAGAGATGTGGTGAAAGGTGACGTCGCTGTGGGAGCTTTAGGGAGACTGAGGGATTTGGACCCTCAGCTGTGTTGCAAAACAAAACAAAAAAGTTAAGCTTTAACTAACCTCATATTCAGTTCACATGGAAACGCTTGTACACTGAAAAATCTTCAATAATAAGTTAGACAAATGTGGCTATTGAAACACATTCCTCTGTTATACAAATCATTTTAATCAAGTTTTCTGGTTCAGAGTATTTCTTATTTTAATTACATGTCATCACTACATATTTGTTACTTATAATACAACATCTTAGATCTCAGATTTAAGTTTATGGAAACCCAAACTGACCTGTAAATCCATATTTCGATAATATGGTTTTAATTTATATTAAAACCACATACTGTTAAAACAACCGCCCCACTTCTGGAAAGGCTTTCTACCAGATATTGTAACCATGGTTCCCATTCGGCCATAAGAGCCTTAGTGGGGTCGGGCACTGATCTTGAGAATATGGCCTGGAATTTCAGTCTAAGTCGGTCCAAACTAAGGAAAGATCTTTTTGGATCTCGCTTTGTGCACGAGGACATTGGTCTCGCTGAACCAGGAATTCCCCAATCCTGTTGACAAAAAGTTGGACACTCTTGTCTAAAACGTTTTTTAGGCTGTAGAGTCAAGATCTGCATTGGAGCTGCATGAATCATCAAGAAAAGCCCTAAACCAGCCGTTAACGGTAGTGCCTTGTACAATTACCCGCATACATTAAGCATACTTGACTCTCTTTATGTACATTTTTGTAACATATCTCTTCAAACAAAATGTAATAACTTTAATTCATATTTATACCAATATTTTAACCAAATGTAAGCTGCAGCCATGTTTGAGACACAAATAGCAACCAATGGATGGCAAACAGAACGCTTTACCCTCACTGTAATCCTCGGAGGGTACTCTCATTAGAACACAGAGAAAAATGTGCAGAGGGGTATCGCATGCTGCTCTGGGTTTTAATATGCATGCATGAGTGTGTGCGTTCATTGTATCGGTGAACAAATGCATCGCTGTGTGTAACCCCTGCCCCCTCACACAGAGGCAGCTTGGCTTATACAAGTCCATCCTAATTGATGTCGATGTATTACCTTTTTCAATATGAGTGGTTTTGTTCCAGTGACCTGGTCCCTCCTCCCCTCTAATACCTAACATCATCCTCTTAGTGGGCCATAGGTTGATTAACTACAGTGAAATGTTCCAAAGAGGTGTGTGTGTGTGTGTGTGTGTGTGTGTGTGTGTGTGTGTGTGTGTGTGTGTGTGTGTGTGTGTGTGTGTGTGTGTGTGTGTGTGTGTGTGTGTGTGTGTGTGTGTGTGTGTGTGTGTGTGTGTGTGTGTGTGTGTGTGTGTGTGTGTGTGTGTGTGTGTGTGTGTGTGTGTGTGTGGGGGTGGGTGGGGGTGTGTGTGTGGGGGTGGGTGGGGGTGTGTGTGTGTGTGTGTGTTGAAATATGGTACTGGATTATGTGTGTTCATCTTATTCTTGTATCCAATCAACCCTCCTTAAACAATGTTTATGAGTTACTAAATATGAATACAATTAGGATATTCTAAGTTAAGCAAATGTCACATTAAGAGGATATCAACGTTGTCAAAATGTACAACAAGATGGAATATAGTTACCCAAATATAAATGTTATGTTCTAGGAATATTTAAGAAGACAATGTCTTTGCCAACTTGATTTCGGCATAATGTAATATTATTCAGATGTAATCTGTCATTCACAATCATCCTTAGTACATACTCAGTCATGACATAGCAACCATTATGGCTGTGCCGGATGTTTTGGTATGGCTGCTCACAATCAATAAGTACCAGAAATAATGTATTTTACAATTATTCATTGTCAGAAAAGTGAGACTTTTAACATTTAAGATCCAAAGCATTAGGGTAGTCAAACATGTGATAAATTAATACAACTGTTGATGATATGTGATCTCGCTAAATTGAGCTGCAAAATTGGTGTCAAGCACAGCACACATGTTATTACAGCACTTGATAAAAGTATCTTAATCACTTAATTGATCACATATACTGACAGTATGCATATTTGAAATGAGTTAACAGTTCCCAACCCTTAGGATTCGTCCAAGGTCACCATGGGGCTTTGAACCTGCTGACCCAGAATTATCTCTTTTATGTCATCTGCTCCCTCTGTATGTGCAGCCATCCCTCAACCCCCTCCCCCCCCCCCCCCCCCCCCTCTCTCTGACTCTGTGTACTTAAGCTAGTGACTAAACAAAGTCTCAGGTGAGGTAGAAATCTGATAATCAGATTGCAAGAGGATGAAAAATAAATATGGATGTTGGAACAAAATCAGAGACAGAAACACATAGTTCCTCCCAAAGCGGGACATATCAGCCTTGTATCTGAGGAAGGCCTCCCAGAGAGCAATGTCTGCAGATTGCTGCCGACACCCTCTATTGCAGGGTTATGTGATTGTCATCAGTGGTTTGAAAAAGGGGTCAATGTGTGAATAGAGTTGCTATGAGTGTGTTTAAAAAAACTGAGACTATTTCACACAAAACATGAAGGCGTGAAACTCCATTTACCACAAAATCATCTCTCCCCTTCTCTCACCATAACCTCAAATGAGGCAACACAGCTCTCCAGCTGTTGCTGAAAATGTTCCAACGAGTGACAAAATGTTATTAATCCTCGCTGTTATTCCATGGTGACAGACATAAAAACTAATCGTGGTATGATTGGCTGTTTATTACATTTTTGGCTCCACATAGATCGGTTCGACTCTGCCGCAAGGATGCTTGGGGCGGATCGTCCGTTTGGCGAGGCCTGTTTACCATGGCGACCCTGTTCATTTGCTGTGGAGCCCTTGGGGGGGGGGGGGGGGAGAGGAGGGAGTTCAAGGGGAATTGGGAATCTGATCCCTCTCCAAAAACAGTGAAATGACATTCCAATAACCCTGAGGTGTGTGTGTGTGTGTGTGTGTGTGTGTGTGTGTGTGTGTGTGTGTGTGTGTGTGTGTGTGTGTGTGTGTGTGTGTGTGTGTGTGTGTGTGTGTGTGTGTGTGTGTGTGTGTGTGTGTGTGTGTGTGTGTGTGTGTGTGTGTGTGTGTGTGTGTGTGTGTGTGTGTGTGTGTGTGTGTGTGTGTGTGTGTGTGTGTGTGTGTGTGTGTGTGTGTGTGTGTGTGTGTGTGTGAGATATTGGAAAAGTACAATATCTGCCTCCAATATGCAGTGAAGTCCAAGTTTAAGGTAGCATAACATTGAAAAACTGAAGTTCGGTACAACCGCCGCAAAATTATACTTATAGTAAGTACAGCTCGTCCACCGCTAAGAATGCAGCCTCAAAGTGTTGGCCCTCTTCGAAAAACTTTAAATAAACAGTCTCAGAATACTTTATGGGTCCCACTTTTAAAACCAGAGATAGAACAGCAAGACAAAGCAGCATTTTCTTTGTTTGCGGTTTCAGCATAAAATAAACATTTATATGATTGAAGAAGTAAAAACAGCAAATTGTAAACAACTAAAAGATCAAGAGTCAGACAGTGCTTATTGGACAGAGACAATAATGAGCAGTTGTGTGTATCATTTATGTATCACGGATAAATGTTAGCACAGCTGCAGGGATGTGTGACATCACCAGGACATGCAGTGTGTGGTGTTTATGCTGTTTCGGCTGGACATTTGCTGGAATGTACTTTGCCTCAAAAACTTGGAAAAACAATGTCATTTACATTGTTAGCAAACGCTCAACAGTTGTGCTTTCTGCAAGATAGTGTGTGTGTGTGCGTGTGTGTAGTGAGAAAGAGAGAGAGATAAATGACATTTGATGATATGTATGCCGCTAGAACTATCTGTTTTCCCCATCTTATCAGCTGGTAGAGGACTCTGGAGATGACAGGAAGTTATAGGACAAGTATAAGTGTCTATTTTATGCTTGCAGTTTGATTTAATTAATATATGTGTGTCTGTTTTTTTAGACTCTGTGTGGATTCCTCATTATTTCAAGAGCTGCATATTGTGATTCTTGGAAGAACAAGATGAGCTGTTGGTATGTATACCAAAACAAACAGTTACAACACTTCTTCACCAACAATAGGCCCAATAAAGGAAAAGAATGATGAACAAAATGTTCACAGTTTTTCAGGATAAGCATGTTAAACATATTCTGCTTCATATATTCCTCAGTGCTGATCTAAAATTGAAGTAAGCATCATTTTTCCCAGACTACATCAGGACTCTGGTTGTCAGTCACGCCTGTGGATCTCTTCAATTTTCCAGTATGGTAAAGCCTGCAACACTTTCCCCTTAATGTTTTGTGTGCTTCTTGGAAAAACGTTGAAATGCTCCTTTGAGTGTTGGCTTAATGTTTCTAAATGATTTTCAGATCTGATATAAGTAATTCGTAACATCTCAGAGTAAATCACCCCAATATATTGAAAGACCAACCACAGTTTGCCGACAGCAGACTTGATGCTGTCCAGAGTATCTCACCCCATCTGAAAAAACTAAGATCATTTCAAGTGGAGTTAGTGTGGAAAAGCCACAGTATGTAGTGGGACCTCCTGGAACATGGGCCAGAAAAGATTTTAACATTTTTGAAGTGAATTTAGTGATGTTAGAGATGAAAGTGATGGTAGCTTTCCTGTATCCCTTGTGCAGCAGATGCATCAGGCCGGAGCCAGGCCCATCTTTGTAAATCCACTCCATCGCGGATCATTTACTCTCTAAATCATTATGGGTGTCTGGAGAGGAGACAGGGTTCCCCAGACGGGGACAGCAGGCGGACAGAACACAAACTTCAGGCAGGGTAAGTGGCTTCTGCTGTATGTTTACACTCCTCAATCGATGAGTGTTGCATAACTTTTGAGCGGGCACTTACCCAACCGCTTGTCCTTTCTTTCCCTCACTCCTCGGAGGTGCTGCCTCTTCATCTTCGATGAAGTTGACCAATATCATGGCCTAGAGAGCTCTGAACACGCCACACTGTTCCCTCATTCACGCATGAGCTCCTCCATTATTGACAAGTAAGACTTCATGTGGTTCACCCTGGTATCTAATTAACAACTGCAATCAGTCCCGCAGAGTCAAGTTTTTATGTTGAAGTCCTGTGATTTCCCTTTTTATTTATTTTCCTATTTATTTTGTTGAGATGTTTTGTCTATGTAAACCCTTGATGTGCTGTGCTTTATCCTTTGGCTTTTGGTGCGTGGTAGAACATCCTTTTACTTTAGCTCAATTTAAAATCACTGTCATCAGTTTTGCAAGCTGTGACAAGTGTCTCAGTGGCATCCTCCCAGCTTGTTTTCAATTCTTTTTTTAAAGGGTATTTTTGTGCCAGAGGGCCTTTATTGGAGAACTTAGAGTGAAGGGAGAGAGAGAGGGGGAGACATTGCCTACTAGGCAGCGGTGACCGCATATGGGCCCTTGTTTTCAATTCTTGATACTGCCAAAAGTAATCCCCTGCAGTTCATATACCAGACATTTTCCCAGTCAGTTGACAGTTTGTCAATTTAGCTTTTTGTCATTTCTGTCAAACCACTGTTACCTGAACCCTATCCGTTCCTATCTTCCTGCCTGAACCTCTCCTTGACCCATTTCCTGTCTGTACACTACTTCTGTTTGGACCTGTCAGTCAGAATATGTATGTTCACCTTTGCAATAAACCACTGAACTGTTGCTGCAAGCCTGCATTACCTGTATGTGGGTCCTTCCCCTGTTACAAGACAGAGAAGAAGACAAAATGCATGTATTGTTTGAGTGTTTGCATACACCTTGCATTTGAGCAGTAGATAATTCATCCTCGGTACACATTTGTGTAATAATCAATACAGAACATGTTCTTTGTGAAGCCCTGAGTGTTAGTGGAAATCAGGTCTGGCAGAATATAAGCTGGAGGTTTGAATTGGGTTTATTGATGTCAAACTCTAGAGCCGTCTCTCTAAATCCCCTCCCAATGTGTGTATGTGTGTACTTGAGCGTATGTGTAATTGTCACCTATCCCCTGTCTGCAGAAAGGGCTTTAAGGATTTTAATTGAACGCCGCGTGTAGATGCAAAATGTATTTCTCCAGAGAGAACCACAACCCCTTTTTAATGTTTTCTATTTTAAGGTACTGGATATCAAAACAGAAGACTAGAATCATCTATGACTCCCAGTGTGATGGCACTGTAGGTGTTTTAGTACAAAGGATAACACAAGAGGAATACTAAATCCATGTTATTCATTTCTTCTGAATCTTTTAAAGGCTTGTTTACTTCAATAATGTTACTTGACACTGCACTAAAACTGGGCTTTATATTTCATGTTCTTTATTTGATTGTTAATTTGACAGTTATCCTATCCAACATAACTTAATCCTGAAATCAATCAGTCTGACTGAGCTGTAAGAGCCCATTTGTGCCGGTGGCTAACATCCTATAAGACTGGATAAGCCTAGCCAACCATGTATAATAGTGCAGAGGTCTACAGTTCATATAGAAGATCTGAGACACACTACCACTGGCCTACTGTTTGTTTGTTTGTTTGTTTGTTTTTGTTAGGTTCCCTGATAGTTGAGATGTGATGTTGTTTTAAATGTTGCATTTGGACCCAAACAACACATGAGATAATGTCAACCTTCAGGCCAATGATAGTTGACGAAGAAGCACTCCAGCGTGTACAGCATGTGTTCCAGGCTCTATTCTGTGTATCTTGGCAGCAGTGCAGACCGTGATGAATGAGCATCAGGATTGATCCAGTGTTGTTACAGCTGGAGAGTATTGCATTTAGGGAATGCGGAGTGTCTACAAAAAACACCCAACCCTAGTTTGTCTTCATTATACAAATGCATACTGCTGATTCCATAGACAATCATTTGGTGTCAATTTACAAATGCATATATGTGTACACACACCCACGCTGGTAACAAGTGGTAAACTATTAAGACCACCCATCTTTCAGATTTGGTTTAAGGGTCTGTGTGTCTTTAAATCTTCCTCATTTTCCCTCCAATTTTCATGCTTGCATGTGTGTTTGCTCTGCAGAAAGCAGTAGAAAGGGTCAGAGGTCATTTGGCAGTATTGTCAGGTGTGTCTGGCAGACAGCCCGCTCCTCACTGGGACAGACCCTGCCTCTAATTTCAGGCCCAGTCTGTTATTGGCATATGGAGATGAGCCAATAACTATAATGTAATACTTGCCGCCTCACACGCTGGATGTTGCAGCATCTGACATAACATTATCAGTTCTGATCTAGTAGCTTTTATTACCCATTTATAATGATGTTTGGAACTGAAAGCACAGAGTGGTGATTACATTACACAGCATTAGAAGTGTGTGGTTTATTGTTTGCTTCACTCTGCCGTGCCTGGAACAATATGTTTGCATGTACATGATAAACAATGCTTTTTCTTAGGTCAGCAACTTTTCGAGCAAAATAAGCTTACATAAACGCCAACACTGTTATCAATGTTTTCTTTGCATTGGCTTGATCAAACCAAATAGTTAGGTTCTGTGAAGACCAACCCTTTTTTTAGATAGTTATTATTTTATTACATCAAACATAAATGTTGCATGTCATTAAGAAAGAAGTCCCATGAGTTCTTATTGGTGTTTTATTATTTAAGCATGTTTAAGTTCAAGCCGATCAGGAGCAGACTTGTGACATTATCAGCCTTGTCAATGCACCTGAGCAAACAGCTGACACACACCTGCTACTTATTAGCCTTAATTTGTCAAAAACAGTCTTAAAAAGAAAACTTGAAACAACAAATGTGCCTCAGTGGAGTAGCTTTTATAAGTTAAATATATCAGTGAATCTCCATGTAAGCAACCATCTTCTTTTAGCTCTTTAAATACACCTCAAACCTGTAGATGTATAATATATTATCCAGCATATTCAGAGCACTTCTGAAACTCAGAGACCATGCATGAATAGATTAACCAAAGGTTTTATCATATTGAAGGAACATTCAAGGTAAGAATGGAGTAAATTGACAAGATTACTGAGAGTAGATCAGATTCAAATAAAAAAGGGTCCTAGTGTGTGATACTTTTCTATTAATAAAGAAAGTGATGTAATCATCTAACATAGTATAGCAGGAGGGTTAAGTAGCCGAAGGCACGTCCTTTAGGAATTTGTTTTTTCTCTTCAGAAAAACATTTATAGGAAAAAGTACCGAAGGCACAGAGAGACTGCAGCTGGCCTCAGTCTGTTGTGGTATAGCAAGGCAGATGTTTAAGTATACAGTAGGCCATGTGTGTTGTGTTAGTGGATTTTGATGGTCACCTCCCACTGCCAACTACTTCTGTGCTTCAGTGCGACAAGACACCCGTGATCTTTATCTGCAGATGGTGTGTGTGTGTGTGTGTGTGTGTGTGTGTGTGTGTGTGTGTGTGTGTGTGTGTGTGTGTGTGTGTGTGTGTGTGTGTGTGTGTGTGTGTGTGTGTGTGTGTGTGTGTGTGTGTGTGTGTGTGTGTGTGTGTGTGTGTGTGTGTGTGTGTGTGTGTGTGTGTGTGTGTGTGTGTGTGTGTGTGTGTGTGTGTGTGTGTTCTTCTGTGCACTTAAATGAACTCAGGATCTTCCCCAGCTTTCATGTACAGTATATGGAAACTAAATGGAAGAAATACTGCAGGACTTACTAGTTCATCTGTTTATATCTCTGCAATTCCTCCCACTGTCTCATTCGCCCCATTTCACTTCCACTATACATGATCTGAAGGAGTCTGGGGTTGCTCAAGGTTGCTATGTCAAGTGTCTCGCCTAAGAGGAATGTGTTGTTGATTGTTGCAGCGGTTTAGGGATTATTTAAAGTTACTTTTACATAATGAAAGACAGATTTGGTTAAGGAAAAAGGGACGTTAGACAGTAAAGTTATGTATAATGCAAGCTAGTCTGGTTTAAAGACAGGAGTACTTAATGAACTCCAACTAAACTTTTGTGTGTGGGTGTCACCTGTGTTTTTTCCTTGTATGCTTGTCTTTCTAGCCCCATTCTGCCTAAACGTATCATACAGCAAACATTAATCCAACACGACTCATTAGCTTTTTAATCCAACACTTGTGCTGGGACATGCTGGTGCTCATGACCCACCCATAGGCATTACTTTGAGCTGACGCGGCTCCTTGACAGGAATTTTGGCTCATTTCTTCCACACTCTGTACCATCACCCACACCTGGGCTTGTTGACAAGTCGATGATGGCCAAGATCTCGGCTTTACACACATTGTACTTTCTTTGATGTGATACTGAGTCAAACATTGTTGCTTCATTTTCCCTGTACAGTTTTGTTGAGGGAAGAATGGCGGTGTTGCCTTGAATGCTTTGTTGTGCATTGACCATTCTTTTGCACACGGCAACCCTTTTATTGTTCATGGATGTTTTATATTTCAGTGACAATGAATTGTGTTGATAGCTCATAGAACGGAAATCTTACGTGGATGTTGTTCAAAACCATCAGATGTGTTACATAATCTGCCTGGTGTGGCTTACACCTTGTATAGTGTATATAAACATTGACGTTTAATAATGTATACTGTCATTATAACACTTTAACACGGATTTAGATAATACCACAGAGGATGTGTTGTTCTGCAGCTCAGCGTCCTTTAGCCCCTCTTCCCGTCTATTACTTGGAATCAGACAGGCTTTATTTTATGATATAAAGCTGCACATCAGCACAAGGCTACTTCTGTGAATTCATCCTAGATCTTTAGCAGTCGTTAGCTGTCTTTAAAATCATCAATCTTCCACGTTATGACTTACTGGAATGAACTTTGGCCCGGCATCAACTTGGAATGAGTTGGTGATGTTCATTTGAAGGGTTTATTACTATGTGCTGTTGCCTTGATGTATACACACACACACACACACACACACACACACACACACACACACACACACACACACACACACACACACACACACACACACACACACACACACACACACACTATGAAAACTATGCGAAATAGACGACACACTCAGGGCTCACAAACACACTTGAATCACAGCCTTGGCAACTGTTTTTTTTTTTTAATTAGAGCAAAAGATCAGAGAAATACCAAGTGTCAATACCGCCGAGGAGAATATGGCAACAGCGACCTTTTAGAGCTCCCTGATCTTTTATAATGTCAGAGATGGAGCGTCTTGTTCTTTTCTCCCACAAGTTTCTGCCCCCTGCCATGCCCCCACATGGAAATATGGAGAACTGCAGACTAATAAGGACCGTAGCTCATTGTTACCGCCTATATTTAGTTTTCCCCATTGTCAGAAATAACCAGATGGCATCAGACATGTGGCTGATCTCAACAGGTCTTGAACCCTCTCATTCGACTATGTCAACAGCATTTTTAGTGGTTTTCAACAGTGTGTAGATACAACAGCAGGAAGATGGAACAATAAACAAATGTTTCATGTGCAGCCGTAAACACCACAGATTTAATGTACTTGTAAATTTGCCGCCATGTTCATTTCTAAACACGCCAAAGTGCGTTCTCTGTGGAATATGACATACAGTATATTGTTATTCTAAACTTTAACTGGATCCATTTTTACAACAAGCGCGATGCTATGAGCCACTCTTGCCACACTTAGCCCAGCTAGCCACATGCTCCTTTCCCACATTCCCAAAGCAGCAGGCAAAGGCTGAGATAAATCACTCAGCCTAGTAGCCCACTGGCTGGGATCATCTCTATCTGTGCGGCCCTCCCCTCTCCATCCTGTGGATGAAGGTGTTAGTGGTTAGCCTCAGGCTGTGGGACAAGGGAGGATTTGTGTGTGGCGCTGGTGCCCTGGTCAAGTGGAAAGCAGCCTTATCTCCTAATCCTGTTAAATAAATGGCCTGCATTTATGCTGTCAGTAAACTGGAATAAAAAGGACAGAGTAAGAAGATATACAATAGCCTGTGAGATAAATGTGCTCTTCACCCTGCTCTGTAGACAGTGGCGGAGGTGGTGAAATGATGAAACCAGGGAGCTCCATGACCCTCCTACAGTATGTGTACTTATGACTTAAAGCAATATGTCCACGCTATACAAAGGACTTTATCTCCGTAGGCTCTGGAGATACTCGCTACTTTCTATCTAACATGATAAGTGCTCGATCTGGAGAAAAAGCCAGTAGAAGAGATAACAACAAAAAGGGAAAATGTATCAAAGGCTGCATCAGAAAGATTGAGAATAAAAGAAAAACATTGCTAAGTAAATTGTAGACGGGGAAGAATATCAGTAATGTGTGTGTAACTGTTAGGTGTGTGCATGTGCTGCTCCGTGTTTAAAGCCCTCACAGTATACGTGCGTTCTTATGTGCACAAGTGTGTGTATGTGTGAACTCATGTCCATGCATGGCTGCCAGCAAAGTGGGTTGGCCTGGCTGTTGTCCTACGTTTGTTTAGCTGTGAATTCTTCCTCCCGATCCAGTGACTCACAGCCTGTGGCTTAGGCAGAGTTTGTGTGCCCAGAAAACACTAATCTGGAGCACACAGACCCTGGACCACGGCATCACTATTATTTCCTAACATTTGATGATCGTCAGTTATAGAGAATACAAATCAAATGTATCCCAGTAAGGTTCAAACTGGTTTGAAGGGTTTTCATATATTTTAAACTGAAAAGCATTGAGCAGTGGGCCTGTTTGTTCATGCTAAATAGTTCAGTCATGAGCAAACAGAATGAACTGTCTTTAACAATCACATCATGGATCAGATCGGATCATAGATCATGTTGGATCAGTGAACCGCTCTTTATAAGGACATTTTTGCGAACTCATTCCAGTGCGAGTTACACTTCTCTAGTTGGTTTAAAGTGTGTCTTCTTCAGCCAACTTGATTATTGTCTGTATTGCAGCTTTTAAGTGAGCCTCTTGACTTTGACAACAGGTATTCTGTTCTGAGGACAAAATGGCCAGTTATGATAAAGTATGCTCAGACATCTCAGCCTCCCTTGCTGATGTCCAAAGACTTGCCGGTAATTTCCTAAACCTTAGCTATGAAGGCGAAGAAACTAAGCCCAACTGAAGAGCTGCTCCCACTGCAAATCCTGTGCAACCAAAACTCTTTTTTCTTTTTTTATTGAGTTTACTCACACATGTGACTTCTTATTTCTGCCTGAAGCAACAGCTGAATCTCATATTTGAAGAATGTATCATTATTTTGGGAATTATTCTGATGGGAGACGGAGAGAAAGACAAAAAACAAATTAATTAATAGTGTGGACGTGTGGACTTTGTAAGGCCAATGGTGTGTGTGTGTGTGTGTGTGTGTGTGTGTGTGTGTGTGTGTGTGTGTGTGTGTGTGTGTGTGTGTGTGTGTGTGTGTGTGTGTGTGTGTGTGTGTGTGTGTGTGTGTGTGTGTGTGTGTGTGTGTGTGTGTGTGTGTGTGTGTGTGTGTGTGTGTGTGTGTGTGTGTGTGTGTGTGTGTGTGTGTGTGTGTGTGTGTGTGTGTGTGTGTGTGTGTGTGTGTGTGTGTGTGGAGAGAAGAAAGGAGTCGTGTTGCTTGGGAAATGGACTCAAAAAAACCTGTTGAACTTCCTACCAAAACACTTCTGCATAAGATGCTGCTGTACTGAATTGTAAGCCATAAGACTCCATCTGTGCTATAGTCAGACTAATGAAAGACATTTTATGGTGAAATCCATTAGGGCCGAAGTTCGCTTGACATTTTGAATGTGGAAAAGGATAAAACAAAATGTGAAAGTAAAACCAAGATCAGTTACATATCGCGTGGATGACTACACTTGCTGGCACACGCCAACACACACATAAGGATTGTTATACAAGTGGCCAGCTAGGTGGAAATCAATAAGGTAAACTAGGGGAGGGGAGGAGAGGGAGATGCAGGAGGTCTCGGAGGACCAGGCCTTTGTTGTACATATGAGGTGGATATCAACAAAATGCCTCTGACCTGTCCCTGAGGTGCAGAAAACACATCAGGTATCCAGCACGCGTCTGCATATGATGCATGAACACATGTAGACACATCCTTTCTCCCATGTGCTTGGAGGTGCCCGTGGTGCAACACATGTGTGTCCACGGGTTACAGTACATCTGATCTCAGCTCAGTTGATCTCCCTCCGTCTCCGAGGCAATGCCTTCAGAGCATTACTGCCCCGACCATTCCTTTTCCATGGAAACTGCAATAAGAATCCATGGCTCTAATCCCCATCCAGGTAGACAGATGACCATGTTCGGTCCTCAGTCACCTAATAAAAGCAGCTCTGAACAGACAGGAGCAGCGCTGAATAACATCTATTTGGAACCAATTCCTGTGCATCAGTCCTAATAACTGGTGTTATTGCATCCACAGTGCTTGTCTGTATACATGGAGATGTAATGAAGCGCAGAATTAAATCAATGAAATCCACATCTCCACATTCATGTAATAGAAAAGATGCATTATAAGTTTACATGGTTATTCATGCTGTTCTTTCAATTATGCACTGCCGTGTACTCAGGACTTATCAATATTTATTTTTAGGTGATGAATTTTAAATCACATGTTATATAATAATTTGATTATGCATTGACACAAATTATTTTGCATTCTCAGTATTTGTGTCTGTGTGTGTCTGTGTGTGTGTGTGTCTGTGTGTAAGACAATCTGCTTCTCCGCATGAGCTGCCGGGCAGTTCCATAAAGTTTAATTATATGTTTCATTCCCAGTGGAAAGGCTGAGATTAAACTAAATTAAATTGTGTTGAGATGCATAAAATGTTTCTGTGTGGCGGAGGATATACACACATACATAATCACACACACAAAGGAAGCATACCGTGGTGGAAGAGGACTAGAAACCATGGCTTTGTTAGTGATTCGGATAAAGTTAGGACATTTCTGGTAGTGATTTTGATCGTCATTACAGATTTTGATCGTCATTACAGTTTTGGTCTTTGTGGCTGCCTTCAGTGTACTTTCTGTCACTGAAAATGTGTGTGTTGTATGAATTTATCTGAAAAGGCTGTCATACAAAGTGAATAACCCTCTTCAAGATGGCAATGGATTTCTGCTTATCCAGGATTTCATTCAATTAAGTTCTTGAATGTTCATCGACTACATTTCTTTAGCTGCTCATATGTGTCTGAAATAGTACCTGCTTTTGTATAGAGCAACATTAGCATAAGGTGTGGTTTTTCCGACAAATTGATCAGGAAATAAATGTAATTTCCCCTCTCCACCAACTGATGAGAAAAATATCATTTTTTTAGCTGCTCTTTTGGTCTGAAAGGACCATCAGAACTGGGTGATAACTCACTGCCAAGTAGGTCATGTTTTGATTTTTGTTTGTTGTTTGTTTGTGATTAGGACTAGCCCAATCTTCATGAAACTTGGTGGGAGGGTGTATTACGGCCCCGACCTTCAAAAAGGTATGTTTTACTTCCTTAAAAATACTCCTGTTTCTCCCTCTGACAAATGCCAAGTAGACATATGTGCCATCATGTGCCTATGAACGCATTCATTTGCACCTCATTAACCCTTTGACTTAACTTCAACATGTCAACAATCTCACATAAGAACTTTTCAGCCCTGTTCTTCATTCCACCCGGTCTCATTATCTCAACATTTGAACATGGTGTTTACAATAGATCATAATGTTGTAGTTGGCCATGTAAACATTTTGTTTGCTTAGGTTTAATCTGATAAGATCTGTTATTCAAAAAATGACTCATGCACTACGAGTTTCCCACTATTTTGAAATGGTATCAAAATACACCCAGATCTTAATTAGGATAAGACCAGTGATTATGTTTTATTATTATGGCATCAATAGGTTGACACATTTTACATTTAGCTATGCTAATCCGTGGATAAGCATTTATAATACAGAAACAAATGTGGATTAGTATACGCTACTTTTCATAACACTCCGATTGCTTGCCGTCTTCTTTTTTTATTTCCCCATCTTTGGCGGTCTCTATTTTTTTCAGTCCTCCCATACTTTAGCATGTATATATAATAGCATAGTAGGTCAGTTAGTTGTGGTTTTATATTGCATGTGGTGTTTGTTAGAATGAGGGCATGTTTGTGGCACAGTATAATTATGGAGATCAGAATCAGTCCTGATGTAATTCAAGTTGGGAATGTCCAGTCATGGTGGAAGTTATTAGCCCAATGACAGATTATAAATATTTACTGGTGGAAGAGATTGGTCATTCCTCTTTTTTAAGACTAGAATAAATGCTGTGGCTCATACAGAGCAGCAAAATACAGATTCAGGTAACATGTCCCCATTTGAAGTTTGATGTTCTTATAACACTGTTTCATGTAAATGTGATCTGAATCCACACTTTTTAGGTTATTTTTTTAAAAGATCGCTGTGTACACGGAAATAACCAAACATTAAAAATGGTCAAATCTCTAATTTGGCTAAAAAATAGGTTTGTATGCTCTCTTTCTTCACCTCTACTGTGTTTCAATACAGCTGCATACTGGCTGTACATAC
Source organism: Notothenia rossii (assembly GCF_949606895.1). Taxonomy (NCBI): domain Eukaryota; kingdom Metazoa; phylum Chordata; class Actinopteri; order Perciformes; family Nototheniidae; genus Notothenia; species Notothenia rossii. Next base: position 74,357,977 of record NC_136901.1, on the reverse strand, counting down.
GTTTTTAAATTTGGTTCACTAGGTGTGGATCTTTGAGCTGATAATCCAGTAATGACTGACTTTAAAAAGGGGGTTTTACCTTGGTGCAGACTTTCCTCTTCTAATATCTTCCCTCCACATATCTTGCTCTTTCTTTCATTTAATATTTGAGCCATACTGTATCTTGGTATTTTTCTCTCTTCATAAATCTCTGTCCTCACTCATGCCCTAATTTGACAGCAAACTACATTTCATGCTCTCTCTCATTCCCTAACCCTTTGGCCTCCTCTGACCTCGCTGAAACTGCTACCCAGGGCGTAATACTGGAAACAGCCACAACTTCTGCTGGTGTTACACACAAGCTCCCATGCTTGAAAAGATACTTCCTTTTTGTGAGAAATAAAAAATCTTTAGGATTCAAATATGTTATTGTTGTACCCTCACAACGTATTTAGTGGCTTTTCTTTTAGAACATTTGTCTTATGATATGGAAATAGTTCTTTGAATTTTCTCAAGGATGAACTTTAGGATTAGTTGTGTTTGTTTCAAAAATGTCAATTTAGCAGGAATTAATGACTGTCCTACGACTTGCCTTATTTTTATAATCATAACTTAGACTTCACCTCATTAGTTGAAATCATCACACTCCCAGGCTCCTATGATTAACACTGGCTCATATCCTGGGTTTTGATATGAAGTGTGCACTTAATTAACTGGCAAATAATTAAGAGTCCACCAGCCCATAACATTCACACTAGGTTCATGTTAGTAAATTAGTGCTGCATCGGTAATAGCACTTTCCCTCTCTGTGCCACTACCTATGAGGGGCCTTACAGGCCGTAATTCATACTGGTCCTCTCACGCACATACATTCTCCTTTTACATACATACATATATTTACACTCACACATTCATACATTTTGCTCTCATATTATCATATTTCAATGCACACATTCATATATTGTCACTCACATATATTTTGCTCTAATATTCATATATTTTAACGCTCATATTTATAAATGTTGCTCTCATGCACATTCATTCAATGTTAACATTTAATATTATAAATAATATATGCATGTCTGAAGACAATATATGTATGCAAGAGAAGAATGCATGTCTGTGTGAGAAAGTATGGTTGAAACGGAAGGCAGGTCATTATCGCGCTGTGATAGGCTCAGAAAGTCGAGCGGGGCGGGTTCATGTTCAGATCAATCAACATGATGGAGGGAGATGAATCCGTGTATCTACCATGGTATCCACGGACCTTTTCTTTATTAAAAAAGTCAACGGAAGAGCGTCTGCGAGGCGTTTTTTGCTTTTTGTTTTTTACCTTACTAAATGGTCTAATGGTCATCGAGTGGCGAAGTCCCTCCCCTTCCGGTGGACCTCCATGGAACCTTATTTCGAAAAAATTATGTATTGAAGTCAATGGAGAGAGAAAGATTCTTTCGATCCCGTTTGAATTGTGCCACGAATTACACATATGATTGTCAATTTAAAAGATAATTTTGCAAGTCAAAAAAAAAAAAGTGTCATAAAACTGTGAAGTAACACATTTGTTTGTGTGAAACGCTCAATGAACTACATCTCTTGTCTCGCAGAACAATACACGTCATTAAGATGGCCGTCACTACTGCCTTGTCAACAAAACGATTGACTACCCTCACTATCACCACAATGAAACAGGTCCAAAAGAATATCATGCAAAGCTGCCTGCCTGCCTTCCTTTGATTCTATCTGAACTGCCTGGTCTTTTTAATGTTTAATGTCAACCATTTGTGCAGATACCATGAAGTAGAAAATATCGGCGATCGCCGATGCTAGCATTAGCATTTCTCCCCCTGGCTTAAATTGTGTATTATAGAATGATCACACCGGTGTGACAGTACTCTTCAAAGGGTTCACAAAATATGACTACCACTCTTACTGTTTAACATTTTGGGTTACTTAAAGTTACTTCATATTAAGGCTAATAAAAACGACAAGGCTGTAATACTAACTAACGTGCTAGCTACTAGCTAGGTAGCTAACTTGATCCAGCCACTCCTGGTCCTTTCATCAGACGAGAGAACGAGCAAGACCCATTGCTGGTATGATAACAACCTGGTACTAAGCACACAGGCATCTTGTTAAAGTTATCTTATCTTAGCCAGCGCCATATAGATAGCTAAGATCAGCGCCATATAGATATAATCTATCTCTTATTGGAGGAAAAAGTGTGACATCACTTACGCGACTCTGGGATTTGTAGTCTTTCTAGTTGCGTATTTTTCATAGTCTTATATTTCAACAGTTTTACGACAAACTGTGACTTTTTTGACATGGAAATTTTTTTTTAAGTGACAAACATCATATGTGTAATTCATGGCACAATTCAAACGGGATCAAAATGTAAGTTTTCTCTCTCCATTGACTTCCAAGGACCGGAAGTAGATGGGCGGCGAAGTCACGCACATCTACTTCCGGTCCATGGGACCTTATTTCGGAAAAACAATAGGCTTGTTTGAGACGAGCTGCGGCTCGCCTCGAAAGTAAACGAGAATAGCTGATCGCAGCCGGGGGAGGTCTCAAAAAGCTCGCCTGAAGTCGGACAGCTCGGAGTCGGCTTGTTCTTCTTCTTCTTCTTCTCTCGGTTTTTTGGCGGATTGCAACAACTTTAAGGTGCATACCGCCACCTCCGGAGTCGTCTTGACTCGGTTTGCATTTATAAAGAATGCACAAATGTGTTTAATCGTTAATGTCAGATATGTCCTAAGTAAATACATTTGTTCCTGCTCAAGATTAGATTCAACTTTATTGTTATTGCACATATTACAGGTACAACAGGAGACAACGAAATTTAGCTTTAGTTTAGCTTCTAACCAGGAGTGCAAAAAGCAGTGAAGTGAAAAGTAATGTAATCTACAGAATAAAATATAGAATGAATTGAATGATGAATAAACAGTGAGGGGTATGAATACACTAGATATACACAGCAGCCTGTGAGCAGTATGAACAGTGTGTATGAATATGCTAAGATATATAAAGTATGAAAACGGTAAGCAGTGCAAGTATAGTATAACATATATTAATTTCATGATGATAAACATTGTGGAACAATGATGAAAAATGTGAATGGAAGTGGCGATGTAAAACTGACACAAAACAACAACAAACTTTTGCCGAGCCAATTGGAGAGTTTCATCAGCAGCACGGGGTAAAAACCACCAGTGAGCGCTCAGCTCGAGATACCAGCGAGTCGTTTCCCATAAAGCATTTCGCTTCCGCAGCCCGTGGAGAGGAACTGCGCCGCCGCGCCTCGCTCTCAAGGCTGCGGGCGTCTTTGTCCCGCGAGATTTCAACGTCTCATGTAGGCGAGCCTCCCATGGATGTACACTGAACAAAAATATAAACGCAACACTTTTGTTTTTGCTCCCATTTTTCATGAGATGAACTCAAAGATCTAAAAATATTTTTACATACACAAAATGACCATTTCTCTCAAATATTGTTCACAAATCTGAAAAGATCTGTGATAGTGAGCACTTCTCCTTTGCCGAGATAATCCATCCCACCTCACAGGTGTGGCATATCAAGATGCTGATTAGACAGCATGATTATTGCACAGGTGTGCTTTAGGCTGGCTACAATAAAAGGCCACTCTGAAACGTGCATTTTTTGCTTTATTGGGGGGGTCCGAAAACCAGTCAGTATCTGGTGTGAGGGTTAGGATTAGGGTTAGGGTAATGTTGTGAATCGAGTGGCCCATGGTGGTGGGATTATGGTATGGGCAGGCGTATGTTATGGACGATGAACACAGGCCACTCGATTCACAACATTACCCTAACCCTAATCCTAACCCTCACACCAGATACTGACTGGTTTTCGGACCCCCCCAGACCCCCCCAATAAAGCAAAAATGCATGTTTCAGAGTGGCCTTTTATTATGGCCAGCCTAAGGCACACCTGTGCAATAATCATCCTGTCTTATCAGCATCTTGATATGCCACACCTGTGAGGTGGGATGGATTATCTCGGCAAAGGAGAAGTGACTATCACAGATTTTTTCCGATTTGTGAACAATATTGTGAACAGTTATTTTGTGTATATAGAAAATGTTTTAGATCTTTGAGTTCATCTCATGAAAAATGGGAGCAAAAACAAAAGTGTTGCGTTTATATTTTTGTTCAGTGTATAATAAAAAAAAAAAAATAGAAAAAAATAAAAAAAAGTAATGTTAAGGGTTTTTCATAATAATAAAAAAAAAAATACTCATCTTACTGTATATTAGACCCTCAAGAAAAACGCGGGCAAAAATCCTTTATTATGCGATCAAACATGCAGGGTTTTTATGTGATTTTATGCGGTGAAATTGCGGGAAGTTGCGAAATATGCGGAAATATGCTAAATATGCGGGGAAAAAGAATAACAATTTTTTCTAAATATTGGGCTGTCTTATTTATTTTCTCTCACACACAAACTGCCACTAATGTTAAACCCCTTTACTATTCAATTAAACACATTCAATGTATATTTATTGTAAAAGCAATTGGGCTTTTTTAATCTCACACACACACACACACACACACACACACACACACACACACACACACACACACACACACACACACACACACACACACACTTCTCCGCCTCATTCCGTTTTCATTTACTCGTTCGTTATCTGACCAGCTTCAATCTTGAAGGCTACTCACTTCGTTTCTTGTAGCCCTCGAAAGGGTTTTGGAGGTTGATGCCTCGCTGAACGTGAGTTGTTTGGCTTTCTTGTCCGTAGCAGCAGAAAGCATTTTCGAATGTTTGAATGAATCAAAGTGGGTCGTCCCCGTCGATTTTCTCTTATGCTCCAACACACAGTTGCACGTGGTGCAGAATAGTTTCCCCCCACTTTTTGCCCGGTCTTTAGTAGAAATGTTCGTCGGTAAATGAGATGGATTAGATTTTTTCATCTTGGTGTTTTCTCTATCGTGTGAGCTCCACACGTTCACTCTATACAGTGTTGTTTACATTCTGTGATGCGCGAGCTGATGACGTCACGTCAAGACGAGTCAACTTTTTTTCCCTCAACTTTGTGTGGAAAAATGCGGGGATTATGCGGCCTTTTGATAAATATGCGGCCTTTTAAAAAATCTGCGCCATTTTGCTGATTATGCGGTAAATTCTGCGATCGCAGAATCGCGTTTTTCTGGAGGGTCTAGTACAGGCCTATTCAACTGGCGGCCCGCGGGCCAGATGCGGCCCAGAACCAACTCCCGAGTGGCCCAGCCTCCCGTAGCCAAATTCCTACACTAGTACAGACCTTGAACGCAACACTCCGCGTTTCATAGAAACCACCAAACCACAACGTAGCACGTTTTTTGAAAGTGCATCTAGTGGTGCTAGTAACGGTGGTCCTATGATAGCAACTCTAAAACATGTCTCTCTCAACTCTGAAGCGTAAACAGAGACAAAACGGTCATTGATCTTGTGGAGCAGATCCAAGTCAAGCTGGACCTTTTCGCGACCGACTTGAGCACGGGTCGGATACTGCATTTTCCGACGCTCCCCAAACACATCACATCTCCGGCACAAATCACGGATGTGATGACAGATTTCATTGCGAGGTTGAAAGAGAACTTTGCCGGTCGATTGGATGGACTTGCTCTGCCCACAGAGGTGATGATGGGCTTTGCCAGAGACCCCTTCACTGTTGCAATAGAGGGGGACGTATCAACCCGAGCAAAGGAAGTGGTCCCCTGCATCGACAAGGGGAAATATACACTGGAACTTATTGACATGCAGCGCACTAACGGGGAAGCAAAGTTTTGGAGTGATGTCAAAAAACAGCAGTTCCCTAACGTTCAGAAAGTAGCGATCTGTGTGCTCAGTATGTTTGGATCAACATACACATGTGAATCAAGCTTTTCACATGTGAACTCAATCAAAAGTAGCACTCGCTGCTCCCTGACTGACAGCACTCTTCACCAATGTCTTAGGTTTGCATTGACATCCTATGAGGCAAAAATCACTGCTCTTGTTCAAAACAAAAAATGTCCCTTCTCCCATTGAGAAAGTCAGCGATGACAAATCACAAATGAGGTGATGGTAAGCACCTAGTTTACTATAGTAGGCGTGTAGTGTAGTATTCATTCATATAGTTACCCGTATTCCTTGTTATGGGTTTGTGCACTGAAGGGTTTGACAGTTCTTTCTGTATTCATTTAAGTGCACTTTGTAATGTGTCTGGGTCAAATGTGACCAAAACGTATGATTTTTTTGCTATTACTTGAAAAGTGAAAAAATAGTATTGCTACAGTACTACCTCTTTGTGTTGCATTGGAGCTCTTTAGCTGTTTTCTTTGTATGTGAGGACATTTATTAAGACTGCTATTATTGTATTCAGTAAATGCACTTTGTGATGTGCCTGGTTCAAAAAACATAACCTGAATATTTGACTTCTAAAGCAAACAAATGTAATGCTACAACTGTGCACTTTTTTTTCAGATTCTGTTAAATTAATGCTAATTTGTTGTGTTTTTATGCACTTTTTGAACTACCTTTTGTTAGATGAACAATGAATAAAAATTGCATGTTTTTCATCGCAGTAATATGTGTTGGTTTAAAATGTGTCACTACCCACTTTTTACAGGCCGCTGAATGTCTGGCCCAGCTGAATTTTGTAGTTATAAAATCTGGCCCAACTGAATGTTTAGTTGAATAGCCCTGGTCTAGTATATGCTGAATTGGCCAAACAAGAAACCACTGGCCTAACAGCAAATGTCTATATTCTGTGTTGGCCTAACTTACTCATGCAACTCAGGCTGCATTTCATGCATGAAAGGTGCTATATAAATTATTATCACTCTTTCACTCGGAGACTCATAAGGCAGTACTAGATTTAGTAATATTACCCTGAATCTAGCTATTTATTTACCATATTGTATTGGAAAACATCTCTGAAACTCTGAAAAAATCATATTGCTAGTTTACCATAAAAGGCCAATTCGACCGATTGGTTGAGCATATTTTCCAAAAAATAATTACACCCTTGTTAAAACTTTGTTTGTGCATCAAGTTATCTAAATATGTTCAGTAAGTGCTCTAATACTAAAGTATGTCAAAAATGAAATGGTTACCTTACAAAAGTTAACCAACTTCCTCAGTTGAAGCTAGCTGAAGGGCATTCTGTTCGAACCACAGTGACATCTAGAGGTTGTTTTGTGCATAACATGTCAACCAAATGGCTGAATCAGATGGAGTTAAAGTTTTTTTTTTTTTTTCAAGATATCAAGACACAAAATGTGCTCTACCAAATGGTGGTGCTGGCTGTTAAAGGGTTAAAAAATATTCTTCATTTGCAGTATTTTATTTTAAAAGTGTTCAGAAAGACTGCATCAATGCTATATATAAAATATGAATATTTGTATTAACTTCAACAAAAGTCCATTTAAATAGCAGGCAAAAATTGGTTAATTGCCATGGATGTGGTGTTTGATATAGTTTACGTTCAATTTTAGGCAGAAACACGTATATTGACTAAACCCTTTTTAATACTTTACTATTTAGAAAGGTTGTTATGAGAAATCATTTCAAAAGTAAACTTTTTTTTCCTTTTATATTTAAATTGGAAATGTTTTCACACAACATTATTAATGTATACATTTGTATCCATTTTTTTAAAATGATGAATTATGAATAGATATCCAGCATGTAGTTCAACATGCAAATGTTCTAATACAGCGGTTTTCAAAGTGTGAGGCGCACCTCCCCGGGGGGCGGCAGAGAGCTTCAGGGGAGGCGCAGCTAAAAAGAAAGAAAGAAAGAGAAACAGTGAAATCTAGCTAGTTAACTTCAGCTAACTTTATGCGAGCGGCAACATGGATCGATTTTTAGTGAAGTTACCTAAAGTGAGAGAGGAGATAGCGTCTGGCAGAAAACATCACTTGCACACTTTTGGTTGTCTGTGGAGACAGAGTTCCCCCACATTGCCAAAAAGGCTGTAAAAGTGCTCATTCCCTTCACTTCCGCCTACATGTGTGAGTGCGGGTTTTCCGCATTGACTTTGATCAAAAGCAAGTACCGGTCAAGCAGGGGTGGATCTACCAGGGTGGCATGGGGTGGCAACTGCCACCCTAAAAATAACCTTGCCACCCCAGCTGACACCCCAGTTGGCAGCTTTGTTTTGAAATAAAAGTTGTGGCTCATCGGACATTTATGAGAGAAAATCCCTAATGTCTGAGTGCAAGTGAATAGAGCACAAGACGCAAGCCTTGTAACCCCTCCCCCGGCCCTGGCGCGAGTGTGGAAATGTGATTGGCGGTCATTTCATTTGAACGGGACGGCGCAAAACGAAAAGCATTCGGACCCAAGTAGACTGAAGGAATGAGGTATTTGCGGTCTACAATGACAGAGAAGAGACTGTCAAGTGCTGTACTCAGCATTGAATCAAAACGCACTAAAGTTTTAGATCTTAAGAAGTTTGTGAGGCGTTTTGCTGAACAAGATGGTAATCGCCGCATTCAGCTGATAGGCAGCCAATTTGATGCTCTGCTCACAGATGACACGGTGAGCATAACAAACTGTTAAGATGATGACCTTGTAACGATCAACTATCTAACAATCTACTCTTTCCACCAAATAGTCTGCACAGAAGTGTATTTACTACAGTCTATATCCACACATTTACAAAATAAACAAAGACAGGTTTTATACGTTATTCAATTATATTCACAGTTTTCCAGCCAAACAAAACACAAACAAAACTCAACAAAAAGTCAGCTCGGCGATACACCGAAATTATCTTTACTGCCTAATCCAGGCCACTATTAGTTCATTGACAAAAAAACTGTTGCTCCTACGCCCGTCGGCAGCAAAAAAACGGAAATGTTTGTAGGCCTATTTAGGCTATAATCCACAAAAAGAAAAACACAATGATCGGCGTGGCACAAAGGAGCGATCTCACCCTGTGTTGGAGAGAATCTCTCTCTATATGTGTGCGTCCTCTCCACGGGTGCGTCCTCTCCACGGAGACGTGCTTATTGGTCAGATCGATGCAATATCCACATTCAGTTATTTTCCCCGTTGCAATAAAACTTAAATATCACTTTGGATACCCGCATTCGCCACGCACGCACACACTTCCTCCTCCCGTGAGAACCAACCTCTGGCATGCCGCGCCAGGTGAATATGTAGATGAGGCTTAATGACCCACACCCTCAAACCGTACATAACAGTGGACATTAAGAACTGCAGTTGCGAGGATATTATGTATCATAGTTCATTTAATTTCATGATAATCAACATGCCTTAAAGCCCCGAGCCTGTTTTTCAGGTATTCCCAGAACAAATGACCATATCTTCCCTTCTAAAAGGGTTAAATTAATAATCTTTTTCTCAAAGCAAGGTTACACCTGTGAGTTGGATGTAGAAGTGTCAGAATCAATATAGATGTTTTTATTTTTTAAGTAAATTCAGATTGAACACAGTAAAAAACGGTGATTTAACTAGGCCAGTAGGTAAGGCATTCCACTGGATAATAATACCCCTGCATTATAGCAACAACAATAATAGCAATAATAATTGGGATGGGGGGCGCGGCTGTTCTTATGTTCTCTGAGGGGAGGCTCACCTTCCCACACTTTGAAAACCCCTGTTCTAATACAAGTAAATGTATGTGTATAACATGGAAAATGAAATAAGTTTTATAGGAGGATGTGGATTTATTTTCTCTCACCAGGGGTGCACACAACTTTCTCAGTGAGGTACTCAGATGAGTACCTGGAGTCAGTGTTTGGTACTCCAACTTCCGGCTCCCCTCAAAGTTCCCATGAAGCCCTCTGTATCGCGAATGTCAGCGGGTGGGGGTGCTAGTGGAGTATGATGAAGCCCTCTGTATCGCGAATGTCAACGGGGGGGGGGGGGGTAGTAGTAGAGTGCAGAGCTTCGTGACCACAGAGCGTGTGAACGTTGTGATCAGCTGTTTTAGCGCAGTGCTGCTGTACAGGCCGACGTTAACAGCAGCCCTGTCTGTGCACACGGAGACCAACTCCGTCGTCCGATGATCTAACCGCCTTCTGGAAAAGCTTCACATATACATCGGTACGCAAATGCGCTTTGTGACACAAGTGACGGTACGCATTTCAGATTGTTGCTGCGCATGCGTACCTGCGTACCACTTATGTGCACCCCTGTCTCTCACCTTGTAATTGCACATCAAACCATCTATAATTTAGCTCTGGCCTTCACTCAGAAAAAACATTTTGTTGAACTGGACACATTTTGCACTGACATCCAATGACTGGGACTGATGGAAGAATCTGCGAGGAATGAACTAGGAGCAGAGAAATAATCATATTTTAAAAGACAGCAGCTTCATAAGAGGCCAACAAGAGTGACAAGGTGTGTCAGTGTGCTGAAGGATAGCTGTGACCAGCTATCCAGGCCGGTCTCTAAAGACTTTCCATGGTGTAAAAATGCTGCTGCCGGAGTACTAGTGCTGATATCATGTCTACCATCCTCTTAAAATACTCTGTCCAACAATATAAGTCTCATGAAGAAAGGTGTTTTCAAGCATATTCAAAATAGCAGAGAAACATGCATTCTTGTACTCAGGAGGGGACATTGACAGAGGATTACTCAAAAAGTACACAGTAAAAGTACTTCATAGCACTTGTGGGGGTAGTTTCACTAGTACTGAGTCCAACAGGATCAATCTCATGAAGAACTAATGGCAATAACAAATGATTCCCTCATCAAACTTAGCAGAAGTGGCTTGATTTTGTTCTCAGGAGGGGACTTTGACAGAGGACTTCTCAAAAAATACACAGTAAAAGTACTTCAATGTATTGTTAGTAGCAGTCAATCTAGTACATGTAAATGTATATACAGTGGGGCAAAAAAGTATTTAGTCAGCCACCAATTGTGCAAGTTCTCCCACTTAAAAAGATGAGAGGCCTGTAATTTTCTTCCTAGGTATACCTCAACTATGAGAGACAAAATGAGAAAAGAAAATCCAGAAAATCACATTGTCTGATTTTTAAAGAATTTATTTGCAAATTATGGTGGAAAATAAGTATTTGGTCAATAACAAAAGTTCATCTCAATACTGCAGATCACTGATCACAGTAGTCACCTTAAAATATTTGTTTGAATGATAATGCCACCTTTGTGTACTTTTTGATCCTTTGACGGGAACTTTTTAAAAACAAAACAGTCCAGTCTCTGCACAGTTCTCTTAAATAGAAAGACTTTTTATTTATCTCTCTCTAAACCGCACACAAACATACTTTCCCAGCGATAATTACAGTATAACAATAGTACTCATTCCTGGGCAGGACCTTGAGCTTCCTGTGGTCAGGTTAAATTCAGCAGGTCCACTGAGGTCAGGGAGCAGAATCTGTCTCTGCTGGCACGGCTGCCTCTCTGTGGGACGAGGTGCTGGTGGAATTACAGGCCGGACCGCCCTGCATCAACACGCCCTTTCCGACTTAAGGCAGCCTGGGAAAATCCACTTGTCTCTTGACCTGCTCACTGGAACAAGCCGGCGCCAAACAAAGATTAAAAATCATCCAGAGAAAAAGAATAATACTAATCTTCTTAGGAGAGTTGAAGATTAAGAAATATTAATTTAGTGCATGATTTGGAAGAGAGAACAACAATAGCTGATTTCCCCAACAGCTGTTTGAAAATGTAGGATTTTATCGAGTCATTTATTCATGCTTTTTTAAAAGTCTAATTACACTCTAATGATACCTAGTAAAACCACACGTGATTAATCTAGTTTAATATAGTTGCATTAGATATCAGTAATGCTAAATCATGCTCACCTCCATGCTCCAGATGTGAGGTGATCGCTTATCCTAAAGGGGCACCCGGGCCGATCAGATCAGTTAAGGGCATGAAGGGAAATAGGCCATCGGCACCCACTGAGAGCTTAGATAACATATGGTGCATAACAGTCAATAGGTGTGTGTGTGTGTGTGTGTGTGTGTGTGTGTGTGTGTGTGTGTGTGTGTGTGTGTGTGTGTGTGTGTGTGTGTGTGTGTGTGTGTGTGTGTGTGTGTGTGTGTGTGTGTGTGTGTGTGTGTGTGTGTGTGTGTGTGTGTGTGTGTGTGTGTGTGTGTGTGTGTGTGTGTGTGTGTGTGTGTGTGTGTGTGTGTGTGTGTGTGTGTGTGTGTGTGTGTGTGTGTGTGTGTGTGTGTGTGTGTGTGTCCAAATAAAACACACCTGAACGTTGTCCTGCAGTGTCCAGCGATGTATTGGCTTTGCTAGTGAATAAGTAAAGGCACCATTTACCTGAGGGTTGAGCTCCATGGGTTTTCACAGCAATGCACCCAAAGAAAAGTAAAAAGTATTGACAAAAGCAATCAGTTTACCTTTTTGTGAAAACCTTCAATTTCAGGCGACTGAGACTAATGCATGTAGCAAATTGCACGTCTCTAAATCTTTAGTGCAATATAATTATACAAATTGGTTTTCTAAATACATTTCAAATATTTCTGCATGGATTCTATGCTTTCATATGGGCAAAATGCTAATCAACTTTCCCAATTGGTTAGAATCTATAATCCATTGTGTGTCACAATCTTAAAAATCAATATTTTAGTCTTTGTTTCTCCTGCTGTTGCTTTCAACTGAGGTTCATAATGATCAATATTCTTATTGGAGGGGCAGACTGTTGTTCTGACTTAAGTTATGACATCACCAGTGATTGGACCACATTTTTTAGTTATGGGCCAGTTTGTGTCTAGGGATGAAAACAGTTTGCTGTGTTTTAAGAAGTTTCAATCTCCTAATCCGTTGGCTGTCTTTTGGAGGATTCAGCCCTTATTTTAGGGGTTGCATTGTAGCAATACAGTCTATGATTGTAGCCAGTGGATAACCAGATAAACAGATAAATCCAGCCCCATTATTTGTTATCTCTTTCAGACAAGCATAAGAGAGCAAGACAAATTCTTTATATCCTTTTTTATAACACAATCATGTGCTTGTGATGATTTTCCCGGTGAGTTTGGGTGTTGGTATGGTTACACTTCTATTAGACTTTGAGCTTTAAAAAGCTCCAGTTGCAGTGTACCTGTGTGGTTTTGGCTTTAATTAGATATGCATTGTGTTTTTCTCACTTGCGTCTTTGCCTACACACACATACACAAAGATGCCTACACACCCAGAGTCCCCTGTGCATTTCTCTCCATGTGGAGTTATGCGAATTGACTTTCAGCAGCCACCTGTGCAGGGGTTCATGGCTTTGGCCTGATGTGCTGTCATGGAGCTTTGATGCTTCATCATGTAACCTCTCTGAGATACTGAGAACACCTGTCCTTGCACTCATAAGGCATGCTAATACATGGCTACACATGGTGGCCTGCTGCCTGACCTTGCTAGGACAGCAGGAGTCATTGGAGAGACCCGCCATGGCGGCCCTGCAGGACACAATGTGGCATATGCTCACTCTGTATAGCCCATAATACATGCAGAATAATCAAGTTGCAAACAAGGGAAAAGCAGCATAATCCTCTGGCACTTACAGCACTTAGTCAGAAAAATATAATACACACTTGAGCAAAAACAAAAAAGCAGAATTAAATCATCTTTGGATTCCATAACACCTTTTTATTAAGAACATCCCTTAGAAAAAAGGTGACACTCCATTGCTGTTGGCAAGTGTAGGTAACTCTAATAAATGAATAAAACAGTAAGAGCATGTGTGTGTTTTATTTTCATCCTGAGCTGTTGTTATTGTTTTTATTTTTTCAGAATGTGCTTGAACGCCACCACAGAAGTGGAGAATAAATACTTTCAGCTAACATGGAAACTTGTAATTAAACTCTATATGCGCCACATACAACAGATTTTCTCCACTTGTCTCGTCTGACCATGTAGCTCTATTTCTCTTCTCGCAATCTGTTAGCACATGCACAGGCAACGGACATCTGAACACCCACCTCCCAGAGCAACACACAAACACGTGCCTGCACACGCACACATTAAAACACACAAACCCCCTCTGCCAAACCTAGCTATAATAACCTCCACAAACACACAAGTTTTTCTGTGTGTGTCTGTTTGTCTGGGAAGAGGGATATTATTGTCTGTCTCTCCCCTGCTCCTTCCAAGTGCACTTTTCAAGGTGCAGGGCTTGGTATCTCCATGGCAACAGCAAAGCGACCAGGAGCGGCGGTGGGGATGGAGGCGAGGGCGGGGAGAAGGGCGACAGGGTTGGTGGTGGGCTTGATGTTGAAGTGTACAGGGGGGGGTCCTCTGGTCACAGAAAGGCATGCTGGGTACATGCACTTGGGAACATTGTGACATTTTCGTGTGTCTTGATTATGCAGACTGAAGGCAAACAGGGTGTGGTTTCCCTCTAGGTGTGTGTGTGTGTGTGTGTGTGTGTGTGTGTGTGTGTGTGTGTGTGTGTGTGTGTGTGTGTGTGTGTGTGTGTGTGTGTGTGTGTGTGTGTGTGTGTGTGTGTGTGTGTGTGTGTGTGTGTGTGTGTGTGTGTGTGTGTGTGTGTGTGTGTGTGTGTGTGTGTGTGTGTGTGTGTGTGTGTGTGTGTGTGTGTGTGTGTGTGTGTGTGTGTGTGTGTGTGTGTGTGTACGTTTTCAAACAGCCCTGTGGAGATATATGTACTGAGAGCCCAGGTGTGATCTCGATGCTGGGTGAAAGATGACCTCTCACTGCACACACACACATTTCTGTCTCAGTTGATGGTCAGTGTGTGTGTTTGTAGTGTATAACAGAGACGACCAGGTACTATTTTATCGTTTTTGCGACCGGGTCCATGCTGGCCCAGATTTGTCCACCTCTGTCAATTTTTCTCTTCCTCTCAGTCTTTTTTTAACTTTAGTCTCCTCTAGTTGCTTTTGCCTTTCACTCCATTGTCATCTAACGTCTCCTTCGCTTTTTATATCCGTCATTTTCAAACGTACATTTGTCCCTTTCCATTTTAGTCTTATACAAGCCCTTTCCCCTGTCTGCAGGATGTAGGGCCTGTGCAGGTGTGTGTAACATCTCTGCAGGCTGTGATGCAGAAAAAGTAAAATTCCACACAAGTTTAATGGCTGAGGGGTGGGGAAACATTCTGTTTCAAGGACATTTCTCTACTTTTACATGTTCCAGTTTTTAAAGATGTGACTTGTCCTAGCCTCTTCTGTATGATCATACATTGGGGTAGAAGAGGAGTTTCCACATTGTGGGTCAAACTAGTCTTTAGGGCCTAATTTGGCTAAGACCTCAATCTTTCTAACCTCAATAGTGGTTATAAATTGACATGCAGATTATTTCTACTAAAGATGACTGGTTTTATGGACGTTTTGCAGCAACACGTTCTCACTCCCAACACGTCACATATTGATGGACGGTCAGGGCCCCTCCCCGTCACTCTATTATGTACAGGGTACCCCTTGGAAGTCAGTTTTCAACGGGCAGGGCGTCCCATTGACTTGCATAGAGGTCCCTGAACGTTGGTAAGAGGAGTTGGGATCGCGGCGAAATGCTCTCCGCAGATCCATTCTCACAGCATTTATCAACCTTTTTCTTACTCAATATCAAGCCACACTTATTGTTTTTACTTCTTTATTTTTAATTGAATAATGTAGTACTTTTGTTGCTATCAGTTATGGGGAGAGTAGAGGCTCAGAATACTGAAATCTGTATTGTTTCATTGTTTTTTCCTTCTAATTTTGTATTATTTTCTAAACCACACACTGTTATTTACTCAACAATAACACATAATTATCCTTGTGTTTATTTATTTGTTTGATTAATAAACACAAGTTGGAGTCTGTCAGGTTGCTTTAGAGAATTTTACAACCGGAAGTAAGTATTCTCTCCGCTTTGCTTGACAAACCCCGTGATAGTCCTCAAGCTCTGTGATTGGATGTTTGAGTGTTCGCCGAGGTTTTACGCCGAGCGTCAAACAACACTTTGAACTGGGATGGAACCACGGCAGACTGTCCAAAACTGGATTTGAACCGGTCCACCCCGTCCCCCCCTCCCCCACCCCGTCCCCAGAACTACACATGCTGGCTATTGTGTGTTTTGCATGCAACATGCTCTATGGAACGTCTCTACTGGGAATTGTAGTTTTAAAAGACGTTTTCATATTTCCCATAATAAGAAGTTGCCAGTATTAAACTGTGTACATCCCTGAAGGTTTAGGGGATAGGAAACACTCAAATTTAAAACATATAATTGATAAATGGGTGAAAATTGCTTGTGCCCATAATGGGCAGCATTAATATATACCCACATCACAGCTAAGGTCAGAAGAGCTTTATTTAACAGCTGGTCTTATGTCTGTGACCCCTCCTGTTGTTAATTGATAAGCCTGAAACATGCACTTGTCAAGGTTCAGAGTAAAATATGGCAGTAGCCATCGATCATCTTACATTACATTGCATTTAGCTGACGCATTTATCCAAAGCGACTTACAATAAGTGCGTTCGACCAACAAGATACAAACTTGAAGAAAACAGAATCATATAAGTACATGAGGTTTCATAGAGCTAAAACATTTCAAGTGCTACTCAACTGGCTTTAGATAAACCAGTCCTTTATTAGTATATAAGTGCTTTGTTAGTAATTATATCGCTCGAAGTGGAGTCGAAAGAGATAAGATATACTTTATTGATCCTAAGTTGGAAAAATGTGTGTTACATCAGCATGTGTAACGGTTGTAAATATGCAGTGGTGTTTATTTGTAAATCATTTAGTATAATCACACAAATGCTGTGTTTTATATTTAATAATTCTATTTTCTTTATTTATTGATTGTTCAATACCTGACAAGGTCGGAGATGAAAAACCTGGGTCGCAGGTTCCTCAACAGTGTATTACAAGACATCTATCAATATGTGTGTATACCTCCTCCATTAAACTGTCATTCTGCACATTTCTTATACTATCTACATACATCTTATAAGAGTATAGTCCATATGTATAATATCAGTTCAAATAAGTGCTTAAACATACAGTAGTTAGCATTGCAGGAAAGCAATATATTAGTACTTTGTCAGGCTTAATATGTATACCCCCAAAGCTTTTTTCTTATTCAAAATAAGACCTTAACCTAAAGTATTCTTTGATGTTTAAATAAAGCCTTATTAGTTTGTCTGTCTGTGTCCCCTATTAATATCTAATAATACAAATAATACATTTCAATAACGTGCTTTAACCACCAGGTGTCTATTTCTATTAGCTGTGCACCGTTATGGTGTACATATACCAATATACCGATTGAATCAAATATAAAAGTCAGCCGAATTAGTATTGATACTGCGAGGAGACGTATTGTGTGAAGAGAAATTGAAGATTTTGTTTGATTGCTGATATATTTATGATCCACGTCACATATTCAGTTTCGGCGGCAGTTATTCCTGTTTGTCTAGAAGTCCTCTCCAGGGCTCTATAAATAGCGAACTACGGCAGATATGTAATATTTAATGCAGCCGAACCGTGTATTACAATGCCGTTATGTGATGACCTTCAAAGAGAAAAGCAAGCAAACTCGTAATAAAGTATTATTTAATTTTTTTAAATGTTTTCGGATTTCACATCAACAGGAAGTCCGGTTAACTATAATGTCCGTGCGCAACAATACCCTAACCCAGTGGTTCTCAACCTGTGGTACACGTACCACTGGTGGTACGCCAGCTCCCGCTTGTGGTACGTGGACGAATCTGACATATAAAAAAAAAAAAAAAAGATTAATTAATCTTTTTTTTTTTTTTTTTATTCAAAGGTGGGGTAGGTAATTTTGGAGAAACCAGCTCGAGTGAGCGAGAATTTGAAAATACACAACCGGAAAAAATATGCCACTTCCTTACAGAGCATTCCACAGATGACATTTTTTTATGGATTTTTTGTCAAAGCACTAAAGATATTCATTGCTATCGGGATGTTAAGAGCATTTCATGGAATATAACAAAAAGTGTATCTCGAGCCGGTTTCTCAAACGTACCTACCCCACCTTTAACCTTTACACATAACACAGACATATAAAATACAGGAAACACAACAAAGTAAACAAAAAGACGAAAAGCAGTCACTACATTGTGCACAGTCGGGACATTAAGGTAAACTATTATTACTGCAAGAGCAGCTGATGGTAAGGACCTCAGACAACTTCAATTTAAAACAGGCTATAGGGACAAGTGCCATCAGTTTGAGGCTTGATTGAATAACATTAATTTAAAAATAAATCATACTATCAAAATACTACAACGAATGAAAATAAGCTTGAGATAATTGAAACGGTGGTTTAAATTAGTTCTAATAGGCTATTGCTGTTTTTAGATTTAAAAACGAAAACATTTATTTTATTTTATTTCTGGCGTTGCTAATTACGACCTTACTACCCGCTAACGTTGCAAGCAAGCTAAAGAAAGAAGAAAGCTGAATGATGTTAAAAACGTGGCTCAAAACGGGAGGTATTCGGAAGAGAGGTACAGAGGAGAATATTACCAGCGAAAGTGAACAAGTGAATGAGGAGGAGGACCGTCATCAACCGAGCACAAACGCAGGCTCCGCAAGCAACGCAAAAGTGATATGCACAGCCGCTGTGATGGAGGAGAGAAGTGACTCAGGAAGAAGGCATTTGCTCAAATAATGGAGAGAAGGCTGTGACCGAGGTCAAAAGTTGAAAAAGCACACACTTGTCCTTAATTGTTGTCTTTTTTCTTTTCTTTTTTACTTTGCCACCACAGAAATGGCAATAGCAAACATCAGCAGACTGAAGATGAGCTATTAGCCCTTAGGCTCATCTGCTCCTGGAGGCTTCATTATTATTGTGGAACTGAATTCCCAATAGGACATTTTCTGTTACAATGTAGGTTGTTGCAGGAGGCCTACATTCAAACTTTGGTATAGGTCCAGGAAATGAAATGTGTGTACAGTTGACATTTTTTGTGTGAGAATAAGTTATTATTTTGTTCTTTATATTCTCACTTGTGGAGAGAGAGAGTATATTTGCCTCCGAGTCCTGCATGGACTGTATTTTAACATTGGTCATATGGCATAACGCCATAAAGGCACGTCCATTAATTCCACAACCGGAATACATTAATGTAGCCTTTGTTTCTGCTAAAAGAGGTGTCGACCAGCTGGGGCTACAAGAACATCGGCGAAATCGAGTGTGACTATTAATAAATAAAGAATTATTATATTAATATTAACAATAACAACCGACCGTCGGGGTAGCATTTGCCGGGGAGCGTTCTCATGGCGTCTATTATCAACGCTATGGGAGGTCTATGAAGGTCTATGGGACGCCCTGCCCGTGGGCCGTCCGTCAATATGTGACGGGTTGGGAGTGAGAACGTGTTGTTTGCAGATACATAGAATTTTAACATTGTTTCTTTTCTACAGGTCCTCAAAAGTGCATTCTGAGTTACTGTACTTGATAATTCAATAGACCGAGGAGATTTAGCTTTTTCTGCCTTCCAGAGCTCCCTGTAAAAGTTCAATGATGATGTGGCAAGTGAGGAATCCCTGGAGTTTTACTTCATCCTGTCGGCCATGAAACCACCTTTTATAGGGGCATGGCCATTACAGTCTAAAAGAAAATTAGAGTCAGTGTTGACGAGACCACAAAATGAAACAATAGAGTTTACATGGACAATCTTTTTGTCCGCTTTTCCTAAACATGATTTTGATTTAGTTTGGATTTAGGTCTTTCAGCATTAAATACTGAAATTTGAGATCCAAACTTTGGTAAACACTCACAACATATAGTTATTTTCCTTGTTGAATATACTTTTTTATAAAACTTTAGTAGGAGCACTACTTGAAGAAGCATGGTGTACAGTCAGTAGCTGCATGAGGCTGAAGGCAGGGCATTGCTTTCAGTTAATGCTAATCTGATCATGATAACATTGTCAACAAGTAACAAATTGTTAAACACTTTTTTCAGGCAGTACCGTCTTTTCTTACATTTTCATAAAATAAGAACTTTTCTCAGAATAAAGGGCACTGGAAAAAGAGAAGACATTACATTTAACGTATTTTGATAGAAAATGTTAATTCCATATATATAAATTGCCCCCTCTAAGACCAACTTTGTGTTGAACATTTTGGTACATTTGAAGAGTCAATTAGATTGTGGCAAATTAATTTGAGGTCAAAATCGAAGGCATTTTCTAAACTCATATATATATAATCTGTAATATCATTATGACCAAAGCAAAGACGAAACAATATAATACACAAATCAAAGAATTGTTACAATTCTTCATAGTTATTTCACATTTTTCTGAAGTGCAGGCACAAAGATGGTAGGCGTATTAAATGCAGATTACTGTAAATCAAGAAGAACACAAATAATACATAAAAAGCCAGCTGAATTATTGACATCTTTGCCACACATCTATGTGCATTTAATTGTGTTCAAACATACTCAGCAGTTCAGAAAGTAGCCTTTAACCAGGATATAATTGCAACATTTGAGATACAACAGGGAAACATTTTTGCAGCTGATGGCAAGGCTACC
Organism: Notothenia rossii; assembly: GCF_949606895.1. Taxonomy (NCBI): domain Eukaryota; kingdom Metazoa; phylum Chordata; class Actinopteri; order Perciformes; family Nototheniidae; genus Notothenia; species Notothenia rossii. Next base: position 74,337,534 of record NC_136901.1, on the reverse strand, counting down.
AAGACAATTAAACGTTATTTAAGTAATTTAAAAATCATACATTTAAGTTGCCTACCTTCACATTCATATTTATGGGACATTTACTACTCCTTGCCAAAGCAAAAACATTCCTTTTGAAAAGTTTTTCCAACATAAAACAATACTTTGCTATTCGTATTTTTCATCTAGGAATTATACTCTTCAATATATGTATATTTATTTTATAACTTTAAAAAAACAAAAACTCTTATAGGGTCATGACCTCATATCCCCCTAAATAATATGTCTCTGTACTATGTTTTACCTCTGTTTAATCACCACTCCTGGTGCCGGAAGAAAAGTTTGCAGTTTCTAAAGTTTCCCTGTTGTATATTTTGCAGTTTTTGCCAACAAGTCCTCCAACTCATACGACCAAATAGGTCGATTGTTCAAGCGCTTATTAGGACCTATAATCACGTTTTAAAGTTTTCGACCTCTAGTGCTCCTGTTGACTGCAAATGCTCCGGTGGGTCGTATATTCACAAATAAACCTCTCTGGAAAATCCTAAATTGTAGGATAGTTTGGCCATTAAAATGCTTTTTGATTAGATTTCTAGCGAGAAGTGTATATTGTACTTTTAGAATCCACGTCCATTGGATGTGTAGATCAATAGTTTGAGGACACTACCTATACTGATTCAGCAATCACTGTAAGTTATATTCTTGTTTAAATAGACTTCTCTGTTTCATTTATTCTACTCTGTATAATTGTTCTGTAGTTATTGTAGCTAAAATGGCGATTTCTGAGAGATTTTAAATCTCAGATCTGCTCAACTCAACCTGTAACACAGGTCTCAGTGGGTCACGCGCCTCAACCCTGTATTACAATAGGCAGGAACACTCTGCTGTCGCCCACCAGCTGAAGAGAGTTAACTAATTAGAGGGGCGTGCCCCCACAGCTGTGAGAACTCAGCAATCAGGTGTCCATCTTAGGTAGCTCTTTCCTGGAGCGTCAGCTTCAGCCAGACGAAGACTGACAAAGACATTGGAGTCCTGCGGGAGTAAGACTGACAAAGACATTGGAGTCCTGTTGGAGTCACGAGGGAGGCAAAGAGGAGGCAAATCCTACTTTGATTGAGCTTAGTATCGCTGGTGTTTTCTTTTGTTTTATTCAATTCTCTTTGGTTTTTTAGCCCCTCATGCTATAATCATGTGTATTTTCTTCATTCCTGTTCATGTGTCCTCAAGCAATTATCACTGGCCCCGTGTATCTCCTAATCGATATAACCGGCCTGCTCTTGTGTATCCCACATGCTCCACTGAGATCCAACATCTCGTTTCAGGGGGCCTGTGGAATTGCCAGTCAGCTGTTCCTAAGGCTGACTTCATTTCTGGCTACGCTTCCCTGCAGTCTCTGGATTTCCTTGCTCTCACGGAGACCTGGATCACTCCATCCAACACATCCACCCCAGCAGCTCTCTCCACAGCATATTCCTTCTCCCATACACCCAGACCCTCTGGCAGAGGAGGTGGCACTGGTCTCCTGCTCTCTCCCAACTGGAGCTTTTCCCTCTTCAAGCTACCTAACTTCACTCCTTCCACCTTTGAATTCCATGCTGTCACAGTAACCCATCCTATACAATTAACCATTGTTGTTCTCTACCGTCCACCAGGCGCCTTGGGCGACTTCTTGGAGGAGTTAGATAATCTCCTCTCACACATCCCTGAAACTGGCCCTCCCGCTGTACTTCTCGGATACTTCAACCTCCAGACAGGGAAGATATCTGAACTAACATCTCTGTTAACCACCTTTGCTTTCTCACTGTCTCCGTCCCCACCAACTCATAACGCTGGCAATGTGCTTGATCTCATATTCTTAAGGAACTGCACTACTTCTAACCTCTCTGTAAACCCGCTCCACACATCCGATCACTTCTTCATTTCATTCTCTCTACCCCTTTCCAAACGTAACAACCTAATCTCTTCTAATTCTGCACCGCCGCAACCTTCGTTCCCTCTCTCCCTCTACCTTTGCCTCATCGGTGCTCTCAGCCCTCCCTTCCTCTGATTCGTTCCAACTCCTGCCTCCAAACTCTGCTGCAGAAAACTCTCCTCTCTACTCTCTCATCCTCTCTGGACTCTCTCTGTCCTCTCACATCTCGGCGGGCTCGTCAGTCCCCTCCTGCTCCCTGGCTAAATGATGCACTGCGTGCTAATAGAACCATCCTTAGGGCAGCAGAGCGGAAAATGTGGAAATCCAAACACCATGACGACCTCCTAACCTATCAGGCTCTCCTCTCCTCTTTCTCTGCTTCGATCTCTGAGGCAAAAAGCACTTTCTTTCAAGATAAGATCCAATCTTCCTATTCCAATCCCAAAAAACTATTTTCTATCTTCTCCACCCTCTTGGACCCCCCCAAAGCCCCTCCTCCCTTCTGTCAAGCGACTTTGTTAACCACTTTGAAAAGAAGGTTGATGATATTCGCTCTTCTTTTTCTGACTCACCGCTGGGTCACCAGACCCTCCCTTCACCCACTGACCTCCTTCTCCCCTCTCTCTCCAAGTGAGGTTCTTACCCTCGTTACCTCTGCCCGTCCTACCACCTGTCCTCTGGACCCTATCCCCTCAAACCTCCTTCAGACTATCGCTCTTGATATTCTACCGTTTCTATTCCATTTCATCAACACTTCTCTAACTTCTGGTCACTTTCCAAACAGTCTCAAGGAGGCAAGAGTAAACTCTCTCCTAAAGAAACCCACTCTCAACCCGTCTGATGTTATAAACTACAGGCCTGTCTCTCTCCTCCCGTTCCTGTCTAAAACACTTGAACGCGCTGTCTTTAAACAACTCTCCTGTTATCTCCATCAGAACAACCTTCTGGATCCGCACCAGTCTGGTTTCAAGGCAGGTCACTCAACAGAAACTGCTCTCCTTGCTGTCTCTGAGGAACTGCACACTGCTAAAGCAGCCTCCCTCTCCTCTGTCATCATCCTTCTGGACCTGTCTGCTGCATTCGACACGGTGAACCATCAATCCTCCTTCGCACTCTCCAAGAACTTGGAGTTTCAGGCACTGCACTTTCCCTCCTCACCTCATACCTCAAAGACCGCACCTACAGGGTAACTTGGAGAGGGTCCGAGTCCGACCCTTGTCAATTAACTACAGGGGTCCCTCAGGGCTCTGTTCTTAGTCCCCTCCTCTTCTCCTTGTACACAAACTCGCTCGGGTCTGTCATTAGCCCGCATGGTTTTTCATACCACTGCTACGCTGACGACACCCAACTAATTCTGTCCTTTATCCCCGCACAGAGACCCAGGTCGTCGCACGCATCTCTGCTTGTCTAGCAGACATCTCTCAGTGGATGTCTGCTCATCACCTCAAGCTCAACCTTGACAAGACTGAACTGCTTTTCCTTCCGGGAAAAGATTGTCCCACTCTTGACCTTACAATCATCATCGACACCTCTGTTGTTTCCCCGACTCAGACTGCAAGGAATCTGGGTGTGATCCTAGATAATAAACTGTCCTTCACTGCAAACATTGCTGCTACAACCCGCTGCTGCAGATACACGCTTTACAACATCAGGAGGATACGTCCCCACCTGACCCAGAAATCAGCACAGGTTCTGGTCCAGGCTCTCGTCATCTCACGCCTAGACTACTGCAACTCCCTTCTGGCTGGTTTGCCTGCATGTGCCATCCGACCTCTGCAGCTCATCCAGAATGCAGTGGCTCGCCTGGTCTTCAACCTTCCAAAATTCTCCCACACCACGCCGCTCCTCCGCTCCCTTCACTGGCTTCCGGTAACTGCTAGAATTCACTTCAAGACACTGGTACTTGCGTACCATGCTGCGAATGGATCTGGCCCTTCCTACATCCAGGACATGGTTAAACCGTACACCCCAGCGCGTGCACTCCGCTCTGCATTGGCCAAACAGCTCGCTGCACCAGCACTGCGAGGGGGACCCGAGTTCCCATCAGCAAAAACTCGTGGCTTTGCTATCCTGGCTCCAAAATGGTGGAATGAGCTCCCAATTGAAATCAGGCCAGCAGAAAGCTTACACATCTTCCGGCGCAGACTGAAAACTCATCTCTTTCGACTCCACTTCGAGCGATAGAATTACTAACAAAGCACTTATATACTAATAAAGGGCTGGCTTATCTAAAGCCAGTTGAGTAGCACTTGACATTTTTGGCTCTATGAAACCTGATGTACTTATATGATTCTGTTTTCTTCAAGGTTGTATCTTCCTGGTCGAATGCACTTATTCTAAGTCGCTTTGGATAAAAGCGTCAGCTAAATGCAATGTAATGTAATATTTAACGGTGCACAGCTGATATAAAAGGACTTGTAGTTTTTAAGGATATTACAGATTTTCTTTGAATATAACAATGTAAATACTGAGTTGAGAGAATAGTCAGGGGTTTTGGGTGATGGGAGACACATCTATGGAATCAGAATTTCAATAGCTTACCATTAAATGACGGATATACCTTTCTGTCTATAATGTTTTACTAATCAGATATTAATATATGTAGAACTACAATATGTGAAATAATATAGCATTATCCTTTAAAATTATGTGAAAACATGAATAAAACTACACATCTTCAGATGTTATACATACATAAGTGTCCTACACTAATAATACAAAGTTATTATGGCATTGTATGCTGTGTGTACCTTATTTGTAACATCTGTCTAGGTCGTCCTCAGACGAGCCCTCCATCGTCGCTTCCAGTCATCCCGGTTCTCCATACATCTGGCCAGTTCATTGGTACTTTGTGCTCCTGCGTCGTTCTTGAGTACGTCCACGTATGTTTGTGCGGGACGTCCTCGTGACCGATGCCCGTGTGTTGGTTCCCACAGCACCAATTTGCCGGCTGGCAGCTCTTGATGCCTTTGGCAATGTCCTGCTAGTCTCATTCTCCTGGCTGCAATTCTCTCGCTCACCCTTGGTATTCCCTCGTACAGGATGTTGTTGGTTACATGTACACTCTTGCTGATGTTAAGTACTGCTCGCAACATTCTGGTGTGGCATCCGTCTAGAGACTTTTGCAGGGTTGGCTTCAGGGTCCAGCATTCACTGCCATAGAGGGGAACAGACTCTACCGTTGCATAGAAGAAGCTGAGTTTGATTTGACGGGGAGGTTTGAGTTCCATACACTGGTCATGCCGTTCAGGGCCCTCCATGCAAGTGCCTTCCTCACCTTAAGATCTTGCTCGGTTGAGTTGACCCATGAGCCCAGGTACTTGAAGTCCTTGACTTCTTTAAGCACAGTGCCTTCTGTTGTTGTCAGAGGTGGATGTTCCGGTAAGATGTTATAGGTGATAACCTCAGTTTTCTTGGCGTTTAGCCTAAGGCCAAACTTGGCACACTCTGACTCCACTCTGTTCAGGAGTTCCTGTGCTTGTTCAACACTGTCGGAGAGCAGGCTGATGTCGTCCGCATAGTCCAGGTCTGTCAGGACTACTGTGGGGTGTCTTCTCGAACTCCTTGGTATTAGAGTGAAGCCAAGATCCTGCTCTCGTCCACTGATGGCCTTCCTGAGCGCGTAATCCAGGACCATGATGAAGAGGAAGGGGGCCAGGGTGTCCCCCTGCATTACCCCAGCCAGGATGTCAAACTCCTCGCTGTTGCCATCTGGGGTCACCACCCTGGCCCTTGTTCCTGCATACATGGTCTTTATTGCCCGGAGTAGATTGGGAGGGACACCGTAGGCCTCAAGGATCTTCACCATTGTGCTTCTGTGGATCGAGTCAAATGCCTTTTTGAAGTCGATAAAGCACAGTACAGCAGGCAGGTTATCCTTTTTCACCTCCTCGATCATTCTCCTTTGCGCCAAGATCTGGGCTACGGTGGTTCTCCCCTCTCGAAAGCCATTCTGGTTCTCCCTCAGGTGAGGGTCGATGGCGTGCCGTATCCTGTTCAGTATCATCCGGTTGTAAACCTTTGCGGTGATACATGTCAGGCTGATGCCTCGTTAGTTGTCTGGCTTTGAGAGGTCTCCAGCTTTAGGCACCGGGATGATGTTGGAGAGAGACCATATATCAGGCTGCATGTTGTGCAGTAGACACAACATCTTCAGAAACTACCTTTCGAACTCCTCACCAGTTGACTGTTACAGGTCTATACAGGTTCATGGTACAATGCATAAGCTTCAAATCGGAGAGGGGTCTGCCTGCAGGCCCCCACTCTCAGGACAGTTCCGGTGTAGGCTCCACTGTCAGGACACCTCCACTCTCAGTACAGGAAGTGACGATTCTGACGAACATGTGTTTTTCCCCGCCCCCCCCCCCTGAAGGACTCGTCTGATGGAAGTTTTCAAATCACAATGGAGACTCATCACGGAGGTGATGAGTCCGCTCACCATGCACTTTGGGTCGGCCTTGGTCAAGCCCTTTTGACCCCCTCAGCCTGGTTCTCGTAAAAGTTGAGTTAGCCATTTTCTGCTCAAATGACACCATGGAGGAATGTAACGGGAGTTGACAGGGTACTCTGCCCGCCTCACGAGTGCCTATTTTCACTTTTCCCCGGTTTTATTTATTTATTTATTTTTGGCTACTTCACCCGGTTCCTTCTACCGGGGAAACTGCCTGGTCTCGGGTGTCCCCCACAGCCTGTGTCCAGCCCCCCCCCCCCACTTTTTGTTGCATTTTTTTTCCTCCTCTCACTGATCGTAGTGCCGGTGCTCTGGCGGTCGGTTCCTCCTGCGGGTTCGACTCTGATGGCCGGGAGGGTGTTCTGCGATGGGGTGGGGGACTTCCCCCACTCTGCGTGTCTCTTCCTTCCCGGGCCGGCCGATATGAAGCATGACCAAGACGCACCGTCTGACTCAGGGGTGGAGGCTCCCGGCTGAATTTATATATATATATACAGTATGTATATACACATATGTATATAATAAGTGTCAGTACGATTTTATTTTGTATTTGCGTGCATTTCCTGTTCGGAAAGTGGCGCTGTACTGATAGTGGCGATCTTATTTTGTAATTCTTAGCGGGCATGCACTTCCTGTCATGAGAGTGGAGGTGTCCTCAGAGTGGAGGTGTCCTGAGACTGGCACCTGCAGGCAGGCTCCCATGTCAAATCGAGAGACTGAAACTGTATTTTTCTTTACCGTTCTGTTTTAACTTCACAATAAAGTTAATAGTAATATTATGTTTGATATTATTATGTTTTATTAACTAGACCAGGGGTTCCCAAAGTGTGGGAAGGTGAGCCTCCCCTCAGAGAACATAATCACAGCCACGCCCCCCCCTCCCAATTATTACTGCTATTATTATTATTATTATTGTTGTTGTTGCTATAATGCAGGGGTATTCAATTGCATTTCAAAGAGGTCCGGTAAGAGAAAATGTCATAAAATGCTCTGTTTTCGCTACCTTTCTCTTTTTTGATTTGCTGAGTGTCCTCCTTAAAACATTAAACAATAGCTTTTTTAAACCTCTTTATCTTTATGTTTTAAACATGTTGAGGTTAAGGATGGCAGCTTCCTCATACGTTGCACTCGGAGAGAAATAGTTGAGACGGAGATGTCTTTAGCAGCAGGGAGGAGTAACGTTTCACCAATGTTATGAGGTTTACCTGCCTTTGCTATCCGTAACGCCACTCAGTATGATGCTTCGGTTGCCTTTGTATTCACAGTGCTAAATGTGTCAATGACATTTTTCTGTGACTGCAATTCCTTGAGCTTCCGGTCAAAAAACTCCTGTGGCTTGGTCACCAAACATTTGTCTCAATAGGACGCCGGAGTTTACATCGTCTCATACTGTCATTAGCTAGCACCTCGTAGCAGATAACACACTGTGGCAGTGGAGTGTCATTGGGACCGGTCCATGAAAATCCTAGCTTCAAATAATTATTGTCATACTTCCTCCGTTTTCTGACAGACGCTGTCTCCTCTCTCACTTTAGGTAACTTCACTAAAAATCAATCCATATTTTGCCGCTCGCATACATTTAGCTGAAGTTAACTAGCTAGATTTCACTGTTTCTCTTTATTTTTTTCTGGCGGCTGCGCCTCCATTGAAGTTCTCTGGCGCCATCCAGGGGAGGCGCGCCTCACACTTTGGGAACCCCTGAACTAGACCATTGGGTCATGTTAAGACCATCTTTTCTGTCCGTTTGGTGTTACAAATATCAAAACAATATGTGTGGATAACAAAATAAATCCCTCATAAACTAAACTGAAAATTATACTGGAAAGTATAATTTATTGTGTTAACACTGTAAACTTGACAGTTTTTTAACCCGCACCGCCTAGTGGTTAAAGCACGTTATTGAATTTTTATGTTGAATATGTTATATTTTATGAAACATTTTTAGTAGTAGCCTACATACAAAATAGGGGGAAGGTAGAAGGTCAATGATAGAAATATAGAATATAAAATATCAAGAAGATACTTTAGTGATCTCTACAATAAAACAGTGCAGGACGTCCAAATATATTTATAGGAGGATGTGCAAAACAGACAAACTAATAAGGCTTTATTTAAACATTAAAGAATACATTAAGTTAAGGTCTTCTTTTGAATAAGAAAAAAACTTTGGTGGGAATCTACAATAATCTACATATATATTAAGCCTGACAAAGTACTTAACGTCTAATATATTGCATAGTTTATTTTGGCACTTGACAATCACCTTCCCTGAATTTTACTCAGGTGTAACTAAACTCTGCGTTAAGGGTTATATATATTTCACATCATTAATCAGAATTTGCAAAGTAACTTAAATAAATGTAGTGGAGTAAAAATACCAGGTTAACCTCTTAATTGTAGTGGAGTAGAATTACAAAGTAACACTAAATTGCATGTTGTACATGCTGCTGTAACAAAAAGATTTCCCAACTTGGGATCAATAAACTATATTTTATCATATCTTATCTTAAGATGATCGATTAGCTGTCATGTGGGTACATTAATACTGCCCATTATGGACACAAGCAATTTTCATCCATTTATTAATTATATGATTTAAATTTGATAACACCAATGTGTTTCCCATCCCCTAAACCTCCATGGATTTACACAGTTTAATACTGGCAACTTCTAATAATGGGAAATACGAAAACGTCTTTTGAAACTACAATTCCCAGTAGAGACATGCCATAGAACATGTTGCTAAACACAATTAGCCAGTTGTGGGGTGTGGGTGGACTCGTTCGAGTCCAGTTTTGGATAGCCTGCCGTGGTTTCATTCCATTTCAAAGAGCTGTTTGACACCCAGCGTAACCTTGGCGCACTGCAACTCCAACATCCAATCACAGAGCTTGAGGACAAATCACGGAGTTTGTCAAGCAAAGCGGATGTTGTAGTCCCAAGCGATAGCTGAGGATTATGGGTAGTGTAATGTGTTCGGCCATCCTAAACTCCGAAAAAATGTGTTTCTCCGAATCGAAGGTTAAAAACACAAAAGCATTGTGCACAATTTAAACCAATCAATGTTGTGTAATTAACAAGGATAAACTGATGTTTTTTAGTGGATGAGTACTGCAGATATCACTGTGTAATCATTTGACAGTGAAGGGAATACTTCCGCTTCTATTATGAAAACTTCGAGACCGGAAATACTGTTTTCACCCCGTGAGGGTTGACGCTAACTTTACATGGACGCTGCCGTCAATAGAAATGAATAGGAGAAAGACTTAGCATATACACGTTCTCCTGGCGAGACCTCAAATCATCTGCGTAATATCTATCAAACTATAGATCCTACACATCCACTGGACGTGGATTCTAAAAGTACAATATACACTTCTCGCTAGAAATCAAATCAAAAAGCCTTTTAATGGCCAAACTAAAAAAAAATAGGATTTTCCAGAGAGGGTTATTTGTGAATATACGACCCTCAGGAGCGTTTGCAGTCAACTGTAGCATAAGCCCATATGACGTAAATTGTTGTTTCTTACACGACCACTAGAGGTGCTACACTTTAAAACGTGACTATAGGTCGTAATAAGCTGCTGAACAATCTACCTATAGAGAGGCGAAGTCCCGCCCATCTACTTCCGACCCATGGGACCCCGGAAGCGGAAAATTATACATTGACGTCAATGGAGAGAGAAAAGTCATCTTTCGATCCCGTTTGAATTGTGCCACGAATGACACATATGATGTTTGTCAAATTAAAAGAACATTTTGCAAGTCAAAAAAATAAAAATGTGTCGTAAAACTGTGAAGTTACAATTTTTTTTTGTGTGAAACCGCTCAGTGAACTACAGGTCTCTGGTCTCGCACAATACGCGTCACCATCACAAAGATGGCTGTCACGTTAGTAAATTTCACCTGTTTCTTTCAGAATGAGGCGAAAAAGTATAAAACGAGGTGAAAATCACTACAAGTCTGGGCATGTTGAGAGCTGTACATACACGAAAGGGAGCGGTTCTGTAAGAGCCAGCATGCGGGACCGGCTTTACAAGGTTTCAGTGAGTAATATGAGTGCAATGTTTAAGGTTAATGTCAGCTAGCTAACAAGGTACACTAACGTGTTTTGTTTTAGAAACTAGTTTTCTCCTTAAGAACTTTGTGGTGTCTGTGTATGCTGTGGATAACATTAGTGTTCACAAGAACAAGATACACTCCCGTGTTTTGTTTTAGTTGCTCTTCAGATTGAAGCGGCCAGTTCTATATCGACTATGTGTGATCTCCTTTTTACATCTCGTTGTGTCATTTGAGTTTATTTGCTGTGTGTAGATTCAAGGATTTTGGTTATCTTGTCCAGGGATGCAAACTTGTCACCTTTCGGCGAAATTCTCCGTTTTGAATCCAAAATAGGTCGTTTTTGTGATTCCTGTAGATCTGCAATAAAAATATTTTTTGGGTATGGGAGGGGGTCTGGGACCCGGATTAATGTGCGGCCGCGAGCTTTTTTTATATATATTATAATGAAGCGCGAGCTGAGTGCTCGAGTCTTCCTGCCTGTCGGCTCTGCTCATGATGTATAATAAGCCTCTGCTGCTCGGCGATGATGGTCTAGCTTCAGCAGCTACATTACCTACGGTGCGTTCGTTAATATTAACTGTGCGTCCGGAGTCCCTGTGGCACAGACTGGACCGCTGGTGAACAGCTGTTAGAACGGGCCGTTCAGGTGTTCACAATAGAGCTCCCTGTCGGAGCGGCAGAGCGTGATGTGCACTGAAAAGTTTTTTTTTCCCGTCGCAATATTATCGTTGAGCTAGCTAACTAGCATACATTGTCACTATCTGCTAACGTTAGCTTTAGCCTTCGTTTTCTAATCGTTTTTTTCATAGGCTATAAACAGAGGTGGTATAAGTATATATCTTGTAATTGATTAAAATTAGAAGTACTCAGTTCTTGTACTTGAGTAAAAGTAGAAGTACCAGAGTGTAGGAATACTCTGTTACAGTAAAAGTCCTGCATTCCAAATGTTCCTCAAGTAAAAGTAGAAAAGTATTATTATCAAAATATAGTGAAAGTAGCGACAGTAAAAGTAGTCATTTTGCAGATTGGTCCATTTCAGAATAATATGATACGTTTTATAATGATTGATCATGAAAGTGTTCTCAAAGCTGGTAAAGGTGCAGCTAGTCTGAATGACTTTGTATACTGCAGGGTAGCTTTTGGATTTACTCCAGGTGGAACTAAAGTCTGATTTAACACTTGATTATATTTCACATCATTCATCCACATCTGTAAAGTAACTAAAGGTATTACATACATGTAGTGGAGTAAAAGTACACCATTTACCTCTGAACTGTAGTGGAGTAGAAGTACAAAGTAGCAAAACATTGAAATACTTAAGTAAAGTACAAGTATCTCAAAATTGTACCCTAGTATAGTACTTGTTGAGTTTATGAACTTAGTTACTTTACACCAGTGGCTATAAAGATAGAAAGACTAAGCCTTGCACAGAGGCCTGAAAATACATTTTCAAAATGCTCAACAGTGCTGCCAAAATTATAAACTGACTGCTACACAATTAAAATAAATGCTTTTTATATATTTCTATTAGATGTGACTCTATGGCGTTTCTGTTAATATTAACACTGCTGCTTTAGTTGTTCTGACTGCTAAAATCCTCTGTTATTCCTCATTTTAAAGCCGATATTCTGTGGGGTCAGGGGGCTCGGATCCTTGTCACCTTTTTCATACCTGATGAGTTTGCATCCCTGTTGTCAATTTGTTTGGTTATCTAGGCACAGCTGTTTGTGACTCCCTCTGGTACACTGGTATGTGTTTTCCTAATGTAGAGAGCATTGATTAATTAATAAACTACACACTGACTCTAGATCCTGACCAAATCCTTATTTTTTGATCAAATGTTTTTCAAAAAAATGTATTGTATATTATATAACAGCTGCAAATCACAGACCGGAGTCTCTGCTACTGTGGACCACGAAGGAGGGGATCATCATCCCCATCCCCAAAGACCCTGCATGGCATGGAAATCTCCTCCTCCTGGAACAATTCTACACCCAGCATATGCTCCCTGTGTTGGCCAGTAGAGAGGAGGACATTTAAATAAACATACTCTTAACACCCTCGGACTCTGCGTTGTGTTTCGTATGTGTGATGGGGTGTTATGCAGAGGGGAGGAAAACAGGACACAGCAGATTGGGATTGTGGTGGAGATGCTGAGCAGTTATTTAATTGTTGCGTGTAATTATTATTATACTGTGTGCTTCTTAGTTATTCCATCTTTTGCTGTAACATGGATCTGTATGTAACTCTATATTTAATTGTTATCTACCACACTTCCTTCTACATCATACACCATCATTATACATGATGGTGTATATAGGATATGTATTTATTTGTATACATATCTAAATTGTATAATTTTATTTTCGTATTTGGGATTTCTCTTTTGTCCACTCAAATACACTTGGCCCTTTCTCTTTTCCATGTGGAAAATGGCAGCTGCATATTCTGCTTTTCTCATCTGCTCATCTACGATGAGAAAATTATATAATTAATTACTAATAATCATTTAAACCTGTTATTACCAATATTTCACAAATTCTTCATGTAAACTTAAGAGCACAGCTGTATGTTGAGTATGTCAGCTTTGCTTGGTTCATCTTACTGGGGGGGGGGGGGGCTGCTACATGGATGTCGGTGCAGTCCACAATAATTTTGCAGCTGAAGGCATAATGAATTTATTATTGACTCAGAATGAAGCACAACTTCATGTCATACAATACATTGACTTTATTTGTAATTGTGTAAAAAAAATATGAGCATTGATTAGCAAGCAGGACCTGGCAGGAACAGAGAATGGTGATGGATGGAGCTGGGAAGAGAGAAGAATAAAGAAAACAGATCAACTTTATTATCGGATATTAAAAATTCAATTTCAAAACAAGTTGCCGCTCCTACAGTTTTCTAGTGTGTAAAGATGATTTCACATGACCAATGCAAAATATCACACTCAATACATGTGTGTCTCTGAGGGGTGCATTGTGCCTTTGATGTATATAAATAATATACCATAACCAAATACTATTACGTACAGTGGAAATCAGGTTACCAGAGCAGGTCAGACCAGTGTGCATGTTCCTCAGGGTCTCAGCAGTTACAGGTGAGGTAAAGAAAATAAAAGAGAAAAAGGTCAGTAACAACACTTTAAAGTAACAACACTGAATAATTATCTCTTTTAATAATTTTCTCTCAGTAATCACTCAACTACTGTCTTTCCAACAAACAGATTGACTCACTCTCACTATCATCACAATGAAACACGTCCAGAAGAATTTCATGCAAAGCTGCCTGCCTTCCTTCCTTCGACTCTCCCTGAACTGCCTGATCTTTTAATGGTCAATGTTAACCATTTGTGCAGATAGCATTAAGTAGAAAAGATCGCTGATACTAATGTGGCGTTAGCCTACCTCCCGCCCCCTTAGCACCTGGTGGAGGGGGCGATAGGCTACTCTTCAAATGTTTCACAAAATACTTACCATCATGACTACTCTTACTGTTTAACATTTTGGTTTACTTCATGTTAAGGCTAATACAAATGACAAGGCTAAGTAATGTAATATAATGCTAACTAACATGCTCGCTACTAGCTAGGTAGCTAACTTGACTATGTTCCATGCAAAACATGTATATTACCTGATATGTTTGGTCCAACGACTCCTGGTCCTTTCATCAGACGGGAAGCGATAGAACGAGCAAGTGGTATGATCTCTTTTGTGATTACAACCTCGTACAAAGCACACAGGCATCTTGTAAAAGTGAATTTATTGGAGCAATCTCTTATATTTATTGGAGGGAATAAATCAGTCTTCTTCTTCCTCTTTGCTTTGCGAGTCACAACCAGTCTTGGAGCATTATCGCCTATGACATCACTTACGCGACCCAGAATGCATTTGGGATTTGTAGTCTTTCTAGTTGCGTATTATTCATAGTCTTATATTTCAGCATTTTTACGACAAACTGTGACTTTTTTTGCATGGAAATAATTTTTTAAGATTGACAAACATCATATGTGTCATTCGTGGCACAATTCAAACGGGATCAAAAGATAACTTTTCTCTCTCCATTGACTTCAATGTATAATTTTCCGCTTCCGGGGTCCCATGGAGGCTCCCGGAAGGGGAGGGACTTCGCCTCTCTATTGGTCAGGCTGGTTTTTGCAGACGGTTGCAAGCTAATAGTGAAAACGGAAACCAAAGACTATAAATGAAATCAGAATTCTTACTTACTCATCTAATACTTTATTTTGGAATTACTTTACTGATAGGTATTTGTGATTTGTATAATATGCAGTATTTATATTATATTAATTTTAAAAGAGATGAAAAAGCGGAATCATTTCTGAAAAGATAATGCGGCCTGTTTAAATAATTTGTTGGCCTTATGCAGCTGATCAGTGTTTGCAACAATATAAGATTAGTGGTCAAAAGGAGTAAATGGTGTGTTAAATGAGGGCAAGCAGGTTAGGGCCAGTAAGGCTTTTTCTCTGTCTGTAAATTGGACCCTTGGGCCCTGCAAAACTGACAGTTTCCTCCTGTGAAACACACGGGGCGCTGCTGCTCTCCAACCCATGACGCTTGACGGGACATTGAAAGAGTATGCAGCACATCAGGGACCAGCGGAGGGGAGAGTTGAACAGTAGTTTTCATAACAGAAAGAGTTGCCCAAGTTGCAAAAAAAAATCACGTTTGCATCCTGCCACACGCTGGAGGTGTGATAAAGCATCTTGTTAGTTAATTTAATTGCAGTTCTTGTCAATGCGAGCTGTCAGCGGGCCAGTCAGTCCTCTCTGAAATATCCTCTCATCTCACAGGGGAGTGTGTGGGCGCCCGGTGTGTGTGTGTGTGTGTGTGTGTGTGTGTGTGTGTGTGTGTGTGTGTGTGTGTGTGTGTGTGTGTGTGTGTGTGTGTGTGTGTGTGTGTGTGTGTGTGTGTGTGTGTGTGTGTGTGTGTGTGTGTGTGTGTGTGTGTGTGTGTGTGTGTGTGCACACAGAGTCGGGGAGTTGTCAGAGCACTAAAGCTGAGAGTGGGGGGGCATTGTGAGTGAGGAGTTGAGAGAAAAAGAGACATAGAGGAGGAGGAGAGTTGAGTGAGAGTGTGTGAGTGGGAGAGAGAGAGAGTAAGAGAGAGAGAGACCTCGGCAGAGAGGAGGAGAGAGAGAGGGGAGGAGAGCTCCGTCTCTCCCGGTGCACTTGGCAGTCTAGTTGCGGGCTGCTGTGCTGTTGCTGTCGTGGCGTGGCTGGTCGCGCCAGGCGGGGAACTTCACCACACTGGAGCCCGGAGTCCCACTCTCTCACCTGCGCAGTTCGGAGCTGCCATGGGTCTCTCGCATGGATTTACTGTCCTAATTATTCTACCGGCCTTTCTGCTGCACACCAGCGGCCTTTACATCGCCAGTAGCGTTGGTACGTACAGTACAGTAGGCTACAATTTAACGTGGTCAGTGTTTATGTTGTTCTACGTATCTGCTGATCTCTTATCTGTCCGGGCTCTTCATGCGCTCTCTGGAAGTCTGAAGCTCAACGAAACGGCAAAAACACTGTCCGGTTTCTCCTGCTTGGGTTTAATGTTGGCATGCTTTTTGCAGCTTTTGCAAACAACATAGTAGGACGCATTTGCAACTTCTGTGCGTCCTGTTGTGGTGTTTGCAGGGTCTTCCCCTCCGCCGTGCAAGCAGTGTTGTGGTTTTCTTTCTCCCACTATGGGGATAATGTTATCTATCTGGAGTGTAAAAGGCCATCAGATGCACGGGTTTACTGTCGGGTTTTGCAGGGAAGTAGCCTAACATTATCTGATTCTGCCGCTGTCGCATCTATCGATCTGTCACAGGACGCTGGAGTCGGATGTCAGCCTATTGATCACACTATTATCAAATCATCCCTTTGACAGGGGGCTCAATAAATATTAACAGCGTATGTTAGGTTTTATCAGTCTGCAAACTTTAAATTAAATCTGACAGTTAAATAACCAAATAATAATAATAATACAATATCAAGTGCGTGCGAGGACCACAAATAAGCTGTTAGCATACTCTCTGTCTCTCTGTTTCTGATGGAATTGACACCTTTAAGTGCCGTGTGTGTGTGTGTGTGTGTGTGTGTGTGTGTGTGTGTGTGTGTGTGTGTGTGTGTGTGTGTGTGTGTCAGGTCGCTTAAAATGCACGTGTTGTCACTGTCACATGAAATGTTGTTTAATCCAAGGCAATGTCGGACAAATACATTTACTTTAGGTGTCATTACTTATAGTGCATTATTTATCACGCTTAACGATTATAATAAGTATTTTTAAATGCATTTTGATGTGGATCATGGCCGATTTATTAAAAGCGCGTTTTAGGATAATTTATTTTCCTTTTTATATCCATTTAGTGTAGAGGTTATTGAAATCATTTCTCTCGGATCGAGCAGCCTGACGGTGAGAAAACAGCGTGAGAAAGCCGCAATTAGCACCTTGATCTTGTACTGGCTTTCCTGTTGACGGTAGAAGGGCACAGAAGGTGTCAGGAGCGCAGCGCGCACTGCTGAGGCTGCCGTTTCCAAACGCGCACTGCCGAGCACCGGGGTCGCCTCTGGGTTCATGGGTGGGGCTGTGCTCCTGTGTGCGCGTGTGTTTGCGCGTGCGTGTGTGTGTTAAAGGTTACTGCTTGTATCTTTTTGTTGTGTGTGTTTCCTGTGACGCAGAATAAGGAATAAATAATTCCATGGCATGCTTGACATTTCTCTAATCCTTTATTTTTCCGCCTTACCTCTTTTCCCACCCCCATATGCCCACTCCACTCATGATTCCTCATTTTCTCCATCCTGTGGTTGATTTATCTTATCTTAAAACTCCAATGTTCTTCCTTCCTCCTGTTTTCCACATTTTCCAATCTTCTTACTCAACCAAAATAACAATCTCTCTCACCTGGCCCTTCCTAATGCTCTCCTGTCTCTCCCACTTCCCTCCCCTTTATTTCCCTGTTCCCAGACTCCCTGCAGCATGTCCTGGGGGAATATGGACTGGTGAGGCCGATCAGTGTGGACGCAGAGGGCCGCTTCCTGTCACATGCCGTCTCGGCTGGCCGCATGGCAGGAGGGCAGTCCCGTAGGCGCCGGAAGAGGGAGGTAGGAGTAGGCAATGATGAGTGGGAAGGACCAAAAGGAGAGCCAGGGGCCTTTCAGGAAAGGCTTTACTACAACGTCACAATCTTCGGCCGGGAGTTCCACCTGCGCCTGCGCCACAATGCCAGGCTGGTGGCCCCCGGAGCCAAGATGGAGTGGCATGATGACAGCGACAGCGCCCGGCACTCTGAGCCTCTCCACAATGAATGTTTGTACGTTGGGGACATCGCAGACACACCAGGAGCATCTGTTGCTATCAGCAACTGTGACGGCCTGGTGAGTGGAAAACCTGTGTTACCTGTTATCTGTCAGATGCTGTAGTGTTCACTGAGCTCGCCGTGGACAGAAGGACATGAGGGCATACAAAAGAGTAGAGGATGCTAGCTGTTTTGCAGGGAGGAATGCTGTGTATAAAAAGGCAAGAGATTGTTGCCCTTTGACCCCTGTCCTACTTGGTCAGTCTTTCAGGTTAACTTCACAGCTCAGAGTCCTAAGAGGCTGAAGTCCTCTAAAGTGGGTAAATACCTAGTTATTTTTTCATCACTCTGGTGTGCAAGTAAAAGGGTGATGGTATTATTAAAGGATTCATCTGATTGTCCATGAATAAGTTCATATGCTTTCAAAAAATATATTTCTCTGGCTTGCCCCTTTACCTATGGATGCTGAAGGACTGTCCAAATAGCAGACACTAAAACAGCATTTGAATTGAGGCTGCCACTGTAACATATTTTGGTTGTACAACAGTTGCTCAAAGAGCCTGAATTGTAAATGCTTTTAAAAGAGCTGACGATGAATAGAGGAAAAGGAAAAGAGATGGCAAACAGTTGGTGAATGGCCGTCAGCAAGAGAGGGAAGTGAGACATTGGCCGTGTGAAGAATGTGCACTGCTGAGATGAGAGGATGCAGAAAGATGAAGACCAGTGTGCCCGAGGAAGAGGTGGAAGCGACAAGTGAGAGAGATAAGCCGCAGGGGGGAAAAGGCCAGTAAATAGGAGTAAAAATGGGCAAGAGGATGTGTACAGGGAATGAGGGGAGGAGTTCCCCTCATTAGGAAAAGTGTTCATTAGTCATCCAAATCAGCCCACCACTGGAACTGAGTAGCAGCGACTGGATCCGTTTAGGGTCGAGGACACAGGGGACAGAGCAGCTGAGAGCAGGCAGGGAGCCAGGCACAGGCCTGACATGCCCACTTAGCCTGACACCAGCCGGCAGCAACTCACTGCTGCTCGCTTCAGCCTGTCGTTCCAAGGCCTATTGGCAATTTCTAGGAAAGGTTGCTCAAAGTGTTATAGATAACAGATCGTCCCAGTCTGACTGCACTGCAAGGCATGCCAGGATTTTTAAGGATAGGTTCACACGCTTTCAAGTCTGTCTTACATCAAATGATACTCATGCCTATGTGAACTGTATGTGTTGTGTTGGTTACTATAGTCATTCTTCCTATCTATATTGAAATGCTTAATGTGACTCATATTAAATAGATGGGACACAGCAGCATCAGTCTTTCTTATCTGCATAAATTCATTCTTAAAGGTAACCTATACAGTTTATTTGTCCAGTGGTTGTGCGTTGAAACAATGTGTTCAATGTTGTTTCAATCATGCACTAGGATGGACACGCTGCATATATTCAAAGTTTCATGAATAAAGTTGGTATCTTAGATGATTTTCTTCACTTTTAAGCACCAATTCTCTTTTTTTTTCACTGTCTTTCAATCAGAAAATCTAAAAATAATAAAAAGGGCCAGAAGAAATTATGAGCATGTCAGTTTGTTTCTAATAAATGCTAAAAAATATGTACCTATCATTTTAATAAATCATGTTTCTTTAGGCTGTTTTAAAATGTAATCTCTTATAATTTGACTGTGACTGCTGATGAGTAAAATAATATTGTCACAATGCAAATTTACAAGACAAACATTATTGATATCTGCGCTGTTAGCCACACCAAATAATCACACACAACCATTGTAATCATTACATTAGTGCTGTCCACTTATATTTAATTTGTTTCTCCACGCCCCTGAACAACTCATGTCATTACTAATCAATTCTTACAGCCTCCTTAGGCATGCCAAGGAACACTGTGCTCTGTCAGACTCTGCCTATCAGCTCTGCCCGCATCTGCCTGTTCAAACCCAGCAGAGCCACATAGTCCCGCCCTGTCCCGCTGTGCCCCTTCCTCAGTGACCCGGCCACCTGGTCGGAGCCTTTTCTGTCCTGGTTTGCCATTTCCAGCCAAGAACCTCTTCCTGGCTGCAATCCAGGGTATGTGATGAGGGGAAGAAGAGAAAGCAAGCGGAGACAGGGCCAGATAGGGTTCAAACCAAAATACAAGAAAATAACAATAAAGAGGGAAACATAAAGAGGGCAAAGAGTATAGATTTCAACAAGTAACAAATGACCAGAATAAATAAGAGAGCACGAGGGAGCGCATGGCAAAAAGGAAAATCTTTGAATGGACAAATGACCTTTGGAGGGAATTGGATTCCAGCGAACAGAAGCTGTGATCAGCTGGTTAGTTTTCTGGATGGTTGAAAGGAAGGTGTGTGTGTGTGTGTGTGTGTGTGTGTGTGTGTGTGTGTGTGTGTGTGTGTGTGTGTGTGTGTGTGTGTGTGTGTGTGTGTGTGTGTGTGTGTGTGTGTGTGTGTGTGTGTGTGTGTGTGTGTGTGTGTGTGTGTGTGTGTGTGTGTGTGTGTGTGTGTGTGTGTGTGTGTGTGTGTGTGTGTGTCCTACATCAGTGCAGTGCTGATGAAATTAACTTCCGCTGAGACTGTGCGTTTGTGTGTGCTGAGTGCAGAATAGCATGAATCACACTAAAATAAAATCTCATAAGCTTGGGAGGTTTCCACTTCATATGTGAATGTATGGGTGTCTGTGAACAAATGTTGGTTTGAATGCTTCCTTGTAGATGGCTGAATTCTATTTAGCTGCTTTGGTTTTAGGGCCCTTGTTTTGTGCATGCTGGGTCAAATCATACTAATATTCTTATCAACAATTTTCCCATGTGTCAAACAGCAGCTGCGAAAAACACTTTGTCAATAGTTTATTATGTACAAATGCTGTAGTACAATGTATATTCATGTAAGGGTTTGAAGTGATGACACATGACAATGTTTCTCCTCTGCTATATTGATGCAAAGTGAAGGGCACTTTCCTGTTGGATACAGCCACTCTCTAAAGTCATATATCAGATGTGTTACTGATAACTTTACCTTTATTTTAACAACGTTCCGTTTATGTTCTTTTTAGCCTTTAAGGTAATAGAAAGAAACCCTTTCAGAACCAATGTTATTTTTGTAATGCTTTGGGATGAATAAGGTGAAATTCTGAAAAAAGATAATTTCTTCTCAGGGGCTGTATTTTCAGACACACACAGACTCACAATGCGAGATGACTTCAGATTTTCTGAGTGGATTTTAAGACATCACAGAACGTACCAAGATCTAAATTCCTGAACTTCCATGTGATCACATACAGGCATGTACAGTATGTGTGTGTCTGAACCTCTGTCCCCACTTGTGGCCTTTCCTTCAGCCTCACCTACAGTGTTTGTTCAGGGATGTGGGGGATGTTAGCTGTGTTGGTCTGATTTTGTACACATGTGGGTGTGAGGTCAGGTGCATTCATGTGTGTGTCTTATGTGGAATGTTGAGTGTCAGCAGAGCTACTGCTTTTCCCTTTTCTAGAAGAAACTGAGACATAGTAATGGGAATTACAAAATTAGTGCCATTTCATTTCTCCTTGCTCAATAATTCTGTCATTATGATGTGCCAAATGAGTTAAGTGTGGACTGTTACACTGTACACCAGGGCTATTCAATTAGTTTGGGGGACGGTTGATGAAAATGATCCAAAGCAAGGGGCCGGGGAAAAGATGGCTTGAAATATGAGCAATCATATTAAGAGCTTCAGATACAGTAAATACTACAACAGCATAGTGGAGTGCATATTGTGTTTAATTAAATCAACAACATAGCCCCAAGGCCTTTATAGATCTAAATGGCACGTTCAGAACTCAGTAGGCCTACATGTGAAGCTAACTTAACCATCAACATCATTTAATTTGATTTCATTTAGGTGAAATGATCTAATCATTCACACAGAGATGTGGAGAACATTATACTCCAAGGGCCAGTAAATATCACCCTGGGGCTGGATTTGGCCCGCGGGCCGCCAATTGAATAGCCCTGCTGTACAGTGTGCCTACACTGTCTGATAGCAATGCTGTCACACTCACTCAGAGATGCTTTCATTTTCACTTTGGAAGTTCATTATTTTTCATTGAATACATTTTGAGAAACATGTCTATTTAAGGTTTTTTGGCATTGATAAAAGTAAGTTCTTCTATTGGTTATTAATCATGTTAACTACCAGAGTCAGAACATGTTCTCATGTTCATTGTCATGATTTAACAAGGCGAAGAAACACAGAGTCTGTGGATAGCGATTAGTTTTAGATATGAGCAGTCCATGTCCAATAGTCTTAAATATCCTTAAATTACCCCCAATGTAATTAACAGAAAAATACAGTCATAATGTTTAAGCTGCTAGATGATTAAAATAATTACCATACTTTACCTGTTGACACACGCACATCAACACATACTCTGATTGCAGTGCTGAACGTCCACAAATCTCTAATTCCTATGTGAGGCTTCCTGTCGTCCAGCTGGGCCGCAGCACCTAAGATAATCAGTGAGATCTGACAAATGGTTTCTTGGCCTCAGGTTACCGTGGGAACAGAGGGTCACACTGGTCTGTGGAGCTGATAGGCGTGCATGCAGGCCAGAAATGAGATCCAGCTGGGTGAGAAGTGATCTTCATGGCCCACACTTTGTAACAGAGGAAGTGCGTTGCCCCAAATTTGAGGGTTTACTCCTAAAATCCAGGTGCATGAGCACCTGGAAGACAGATAGGACACGTGTTGATACAGCTGCGATGTACCAATTTACACACACTTGCACACCTTTGCTAAAGTGGGAATGCTGAAAACACACAGCATTTAAGGATACTGTAGCACCCAGATACTGTGGACCATCTTTACCTCACTATATGACAAAAACCTGTGCACACATTTCCCTCCGTGTCTCCACCCCTCTTTTCCCTCGCTCTTGCTCAGTCTTGTGTTTCTTGGCCAGCAGCGGAAGCAACAAGCAGGAGAGCTCTCCTAATGATGGTATTAAAAGAGTCAGGAAAATGACAGAGAAAGAGAGAAAAAGAATGTGGCAGACAGCTTTTTGCTCCCCAACACCCACAGTTTCCAAGCTACGGTAAAAAAAGAAAGAGACAGCAAGAGACGCTGTTCCTTTAGTGAGCAGTCTTTGTCTGTTTTTAGCTGCAGCTCTGCTCCCAAGTGTTGATCAGACACCTGGTGTTGAGGGTTCAGGGTATTGCCAAGAAGAGCCAAGAAGCTACATCTATATCTTACTATAACAGATCGTCCCAGTCTATCTAACTAGGGGATGTTTTATGCCTGCTCTTTGCGTAGTATGGGCAATATCATATTTTTAAGGTAATTATCCCTGATCCTGTAGAGGTGTTGCCCTTTGTATTTTCTGATATGCCATATTTATATATGGCTGCGTGCTTCAGTCGGTTCATGTGTGTTATTAGTGCACAGCAGGAATGCTGGAAGGCGGCAGTGTTATTTTGGTGTTTTCAGTGAAAGGATTTAACAACAAGGAGAAATGCCAAAGCATTGACAGGTGTTTTGTTTATTTTTTTGTCAGTGGGTGGCTGCTCGATGGCACCTTATTTGCCAATACTATAAAAATATTTTTTTAAATATTAATTTAATACAATTAGGTTGTTATCGTGAAATGTATTTAATTAGGGAGGTTGTAAAGCTCCTTAACATTACAGAGCCACTAAACACGCGCGCAGGCTATGCACACACACTGTACACCCAGTGCTGTGCCAGCAGAGGGCTTAATCATGGGAGAGTGTTGACAGGGGGGCCGGCCAATCACAGTTACAGCTCCAGAACTACACTAAATGCCAGCGGCACCAACACGTGTCGTGCCAGCCCTGCCCCTTGAATACACTCAGTCATTACCTCCACATTAAGAGTCAATAGAGAAGGCAGGCCTGCAGGCGGAGCCAACTCATCCATCCATTCTGCCAGCCCGGCACTTTAGCTTGGTCAGGCGTGGTAGCTCAGTGGGCCCTACAGTGTGTTATTCCACCCCGGGTCACACGATAAGCAGCTCTCAACTGTAATCAGCTCAAATTGAAATGATGACATCAATTACAGCACGGCACACAGCTGTTATTGACCCCAGCCCTCACTAGCAGTGTAGAGTGGGCTGTGTGTAGGAAAAAACAAAACAAGTGGAGGGGTGATGGTTGAGGATCGCATGCTGGAACCTTATGGCTAGAGGGAGGGCCGGGTGTGGAGAGGCTGCTGAGGCTTTGTATGAATGGAGAGACAGCGAGAGAGAGAAACATCTTCTTGGTATCTGATTGCAGGTTCCACCCTGCAGCGTAGCTCCATTCAAACACGCAATTATTCAATCTAGAGCTATTATCAGACAGAGAGAGAAATGGAGAGAGAGAGAGGGAGCAAGAGAGAGAGTCAGACAGAGAGTGGGCCCATTCTGAGGAACACTATACAGAGCAAAGGAGTGCTTTTACCAGAGCTGTGATTACTGCCGCTCACTCAGTGCACTTAACCAGCCCCCTTGACTCTCTTTCGTCTCGCTCTCTGTCATTCACGTAGTGCTGCCTCACAGCACATGGTTTGTTTGAGTGGTTGAAATAAAAGGATTCATTCGAGGAAATGGAACAGTGGAACCCCAATGATTATAGGGAAACACCTCTGTGATGTCACGATAACATCAGGCTGTTTTGATACTTAGAATGGCTCCAACAGCCTGGAATGATGCAGCAATATATACTATACTGTAGATAGTCTCCAGTAGAGACGGGATAACCCAGTGTACATGATGTCATGGTGATATCAGAGACCGGGGCTTGAGTGTTTAACAGATCAATGACCAGTGCATAGTCATTGCTCCTTATTTTGGTGTTTACACATGCAGTGTCTTTTGCAAAAAAAGAGGGTTGAAGTGGAATAACAGATGGTGTACAGTAGGGATTCATTAGTTATCTTCTCAGCCAGTCATACAACTTATTTCATACCCTTTTTAAAAAGCAGTCACAACCGCACATACTGAAAATGACCTCTTTCCAATTAAAGGTGAGTGCAGATTCCACTAGCTGAACAACTGTGAAGTCTGAGAGGTCAAGTTAATAAATAAGGTGTGATTATAGGAAAGGAAGACTTCAAGTATTTGAGGTTTATGTTTTTGTGAATAACGTGGTTACACAATGCTCCAAACATGCTGTGGCTTTCATCTCGTGATTGCCATGTACATACAGTAACTCTCAATACAGATGTGCCTAGAGGATGAATGACAAGTTATCTGCAAGATAAATAGCATAAACTAATACAATAAAAAAAGATATATACCAAGCATTATTGGATTTTTCTTTTTGCAGTCAGTCACTGTGCCTGTCAGTCAATCAGTCAGCCAGCGAGTCCCACAGGCCACAAGGCCGAGCAGAAAACTAATCGATGCTAGCAACATCAGCATTTCTCCAGCTAACAGGCCCCAGCAGCCTCCGTGGAGGATCTTGGAGACGGAGCGAGACATGGTCCAACGTGTTCCAGCATGCTAACAGCCCTGTCTTGCCGGCACACCCCTGGCTGACCCGGCACATGTCTCCGGTGGCCACGCCGCTTTCCCTCCCAGCCGCCACACAGGTGGCTTTGTACTCTTAAAGTTTTCCCCACACAATCCTCACAAACAAAACACAACATGAGAGAGAGCAAGGATGAGAGAGAAAGAAGGGAGCGAGGGAGGGAGGGTAGGTGGAGGGAAACGATAGGAACACAAAGAGGGGGAGGAAGAGCGCGGTGGAATCTTAATGTGCCCAAACCCAAACAAGAACAACTGCAGCATCATAACCGTCGCCACCTGCTCAGTCAGGAGGGATGGAGAATTTAGACAGAGAGGGAGGACTCTTCTTGATTTGCATAAATAATTTCACTTTCTATTGTCTCTTTCTCTCCGCTAAGGTCAGTTGTCTGCTTCCAGAAGCTAGTGCACTTCTTTTACTGATCATGGATATTTAATGTTAGTCGGTTGCTTTCCCTGTATGAGTGCATACTTGAACCCCCTACACTTTAGAAATATGTGCACATTTAGTCCCAGCCTGATCTAATTAGTTGTATTTGTTCTTCCACTGGGTTGAGTTGTTTATCTGTCTCGTTAGTATTTTCTGTTTGCTTGTTCCTTAACAAAGCCTGTCTGTCTGTCTGTCTGTTTGCATACACTCCATGCTTGCAAATCATTTTGCCTGGCTTTTCATGCAGCAGGCAGCTAAACGGCAAGAATCGCACCTCATAACAGAAACTCACACCCTTCTTATCTTACTAAGGCTGCTGTTTTTGTCTTCCACAATATAAATAATCACTTTCTGTCTCAGTGTGTTATGTTTGGGGTTTTTTGTCAGTGCATGAGGATCTCGGGAATTGTTAGTTTACCAGCATATGCAATATATTATATAATAATATATTGTATTCTAATAACTGACTCTGTGGGGGCTGAAGTGAAGCAGCAGAAACAAAGAAACACATCTAACACTTTGATCACTGTGACTGATCGTCTGCCAGAGAGTACAAGGAAAGCTTTGGATACAGCCTTACAATTATGTAATCTGTTGGCCAATATGTAATGGAGACTTTGAGATGACCTTGTCCATGTATAGCTCTGTGTGAGATTGAGTTACTGTATGGTTGTGCTTCCAAGGTGCCTGATGTTTCTTCTGGTTCAGGGCAGAGCCGAGCACCTTCTCCACATTTGCAACCGCAGGGTGATATAGTTCACAAGAAATATTTATCGCAAAAAAATCCAGCCACTATTCTGTTCATGTCCTTGTAAGATATTTGAGAACCAAACCAATAATTCTAAGAGCTTTAAATAATACATATATTTAAAAAGATAGATTATAAAAAATCCCATCCTGTCAGTCATATCCCACAGTGTGAAATGTTTACAGTTTATATCTTGAGTCACATCCATCAGTTAAAATCCCTTTTTTATGACGATGCCAATCAGAATCATATCTTTTTACTTGAGAAAATGTGTGATACATGTAAGTAGATGCATCCCAGGGATGGTCCTGATTACTGGTGAACATGTAAGTGCCTGCATTGCATTTAAACCAGGTTGCAGACGATTAACGCTCTACAGTAGATTGTATTTGCCGTCTTTGTGGTAGCTATCTTTTCCGTGTTGGACTTTTAATGATGTTGATTGAGACCGTCTCATCTAATGCCTGGCTAAAAGGTGTTTAAAGATGCCATCGTATTGCCACACCTGCTGTATAAAACAAGTATATTCTATCAATACCATACGATATTTGCCCTTATTTATCCTGAAACACTGTGACTGCGAGATTTGGGTCAGTTTATGAGTATGTGAGTGCTTAACTCATTAACAGTATATTGGTGTTCCTAACTTTCAGTTTTTCTATCCCCCAGGTCTTTCCAGTATCTCATTTAAAATCTCAGGTCTCCTCTTCTATGTTACAGTGTCCTTGACTAAATGTCATTACTAGATTATTGTTACTTCCTGCTGCCAGTAGCCAGTCCTGACCTCTGACCTCCTTGGAAAGAGTAAAGATAAACACAGATCAATAAAGAAGCATGTTTACAGCAAGCTTTGTTCTGCTCCACCTTGTGTATATTTGAGCGTTTGTGTGATGACCGTTGAGGCCCCTACACTGTGATGAATCGCCTTGTGTTGGGAGTATGTGGTGCTGTTTGGGTGGCTTAGTGCGACACAAAGTGCATTAAGGTTCTCATCTATTAAAATAGCAATGAAGGAGCAAATGATAAAATAGCTCTGCTGTCAGACATAGTCTATTATTGGTTATGTTAATGGCCATAGCAAAAATGTGGCATCCTTGTAACTGACACACACACACACACACACACACACACACACACACACACACACACACACACACACACACACACACACACACACACACACACACACACACACACACACACACACACACACACACACACACACACACACACACACACACACACACACACACACACAGCTCCTTACAGTGCGATGATTGACAGCATCTCTTGGAACACAAAGGCAAATGTTTTTTTTCTCAGAAGCGAATCCTTTGCCTCTCTCTTTCATACACACTGACACTCAGACACAGACACACCAGGGAGAAGGGACTTATTGTCAGGTTGTGCTCCTACTCCACAGTTCATTTCTAATCCTCGTTCTCCCTTTCTGAACCGTCTCCCCACTTTAACCCACACACCTCCACCTCCCACCGCCTTGCAGCCAAACTGTAATCTAGTAGCACAACTGACTGCTGCATGTGAGGCAGGCTACACGAGGAATGAGATAAGATGACACACACTGCAGAAGAGATACTAATGGAGGAATAGAATAGAAAGGGGTGATACTCTCCTCTCCTCCTGTCCCCCTCTCCCAGCAGGAGGGTGCATGCTCGCAGGGCGGGTGTGGCTGCAGCTGACTCTGATGCGATGTGACAGGGCCCTCCTCTCTGTCCTTTTTGCTGGTGTGTGACAACGCGAAACCGCTACCACCCCCGTCTCTTTTCCCTTCCCATCTCTTCCTCTCGCTCACCGGTGGCGGAAAACAAAAAACATTCTGTGCCTAGCTATGTCCTTTTCTGTCTGTCTGTCTGTCTGTCTGTTTGCAGAGGGCACGTCGGCCCATATGGAGTTGTGTGTACCTTCTCTTTCTCATCTCTATAGCCATATTTTCAATTCAGCTCGGCATGAAACACAAGTGTTTGTGCCAAACATGACAATATAATAAATAAAGAACAACTGTTCAAATATGAATGTCTTCAAGAGGATTTAATCAATAATCAGCTAAATAAACATTATTTATGATTAAACATGAGAGGAAACCTATTCCGTCTGTTCTGAGTGGAGTTGAATTTAGTGTGGCACTCTTTACTCTCCAAGTATCGATTGGAGTTTCATATGACGGGCAAGGTATATGAGATCACATTTATTTCGGAAACTAGAGAATTATGGTTTCTTATTATTCTGGCGTCATACTTTTCTTTTCAGAGCGGGCTTGGCTCCCAGGATCTCTTCTGTAGCTGTGTTGTTTTGTTTCCACGGCCACTCTTTACTGACTTGGCTCAAGGAATTTCTCAGTTAAGGGTCACAATGACCAGGCAGTTTTGAGTCTACCCTGGTACGCCAAGTACATTCTTCTTTTTCTGTTCCTTTCCATTACCACTGATATTTTGTATGTGTTTTTGAGTGGTTGTGATGTTGAACTGAAGGCTTTCCTGAGGCGGTGAAGTAAACCCCAGGGCCACTTTTCGGAGGGAGTGGGACCATTCACAATGCTCACACACTTATATTAAAGGTCCAAGTCATGGTATGTGTCAGGGATTGCAGTTTTTATAGCTTCATCCCAGCATGCATTGTTACAAGCTGCTTTTTTACCTCCATTTGCAATTGGTCTTAATTTAAGTAAAGCTAAAGCACTTTGTCAGTAGAAAGTAAAGATACGTTAGACTTTACACTACACCCTTTTTAGTCAGCAACCAAATCACAGTTCTATATTTCTGGGATAGCAAATCTAAAGTGTGTCATAGTGTCATAGTATGACTCAACACAATCAGCTCTGAAATTGCCCTTGTTTCGTAGGATTCTCTATTACTCACACCATCTTCCTCGTTGTAGTGTTACTACAGGGTTGTCACTTCCTTTGGTTTCCCGCCTAAAAGATAGAAAGCAAAGTAACCAAATATTTCCTGCATATGAAAGTGAGAAAATAATTACACAAGGGATTTTTGTTGTTGCTGAGGCCCCTTTGATTTGAAAAGCAGAGAAAAAAACAAACAAAAGGGGTTTATTTTGGATGTTTTTATGATTTTGTTTTCCATTAGATCTTAGTTATTCACATTTTATTTCTTGGTAAGACAACACCGTCCTTTTTTCTCTAAAACGGCAGGATTATTCACTAACTATCCCTAACTAAAAGTTTGTTTTGGGACTCATGGTAAAGAGTTGCTGCTCAGATTATGTTAATGTTTTGAACCAAAGCAATCTGTGTCCGATGTGCCTTTTTTCTTGCTGTTTCTCCGTCCTCCACTGCCCATCCATCTTTATCTCTCTTTTGCCCTCTCCACGTCCCTGTCCCCCCCTCCCACTACAGAGCGTAGAGGGCATAGCCCCAGCTGAGCCACAAGCTGTTGTTTCCTTACACTAACTGCTCTACCTGCTAATGTGACCAGCAAGCCCACTTTATCAAGTTTACTCTCAAGCTCTGCATGGCGTAAATCTCACAGACGGCTTTGATTCTTTTTGGTAAAACGATGATGTGAGATGAACACTAAGAACCGCACTTGGACTGACATTCATCATTTTAGGTGAAAACATGTTGATTCAATATGCAGTCTTAGGCGAACAGTTTTGTGATGTTTTTACATTCCACCCACACAGATTGGTAATGAGTGTATGTGCTCCAAGAATAGACGTACAGAAGTACATTTAGTTTAAAAAGAGGATTTTCTGTTATGTACCATCCTCGCAGTATGCTTTTATAGATATTTTTTGAAAAAACTAAGAATTTTAACAAGCTAAGAATGATTTAAAGAGTCAATTAAGACAACTGGAGGGTGCATGGTCCAAAACGTAGACACAGACTTCTCAGGAACAGTTGAGTCACTTTGACGCAAATGGGTTTGAAAATGCCTTACCAGAGGGGATGTGTGACTTTAATCTGAAATCCCAACAACAAGCTCTAATTCCTTACTGAGATTCCATTTTGTTTATTTGTTTTATAATAAAGAGAGATAGTTTTGAAAGTGGCTGTCTTTTGTTGTTCTGCTTGGCAGTGGCAGCTCTGGCTCTTCTTCTTATGGCAAACAAACCGCTCCTTGCTGCATTGCTGTGTGCCAGAGTATTTTTGCTGAATGTAAAATGATCTGGCTTTAAATTGTCATAGCACTGGTAATAGACACTCATAAATGGAAAAGTATGTATATGAACATGTCAGCGCATTTAGATTTTCATGGCGTAATTTTACGCGTTTGATTTCTAAATGAATCTCTATTTTCAGCCGAAGTATGATAGTAAGGATCTCCATTTGTTTAGGGTCGTTTGTTTACTCTTATTTCTTCTCAAAAGCTGCTGGACGGGGCTGCTGTCTTTGTGAGGCAGCTGTTTTCTGAAGCTCATCTCTCAGTGTCTACAGGAGTAGGATGGGTGAGGCGGGGGTTGGGGGGTAATTTGGTTAGGGGAGGTAACTATGAGATATGGCTGAGAGGGAAGCAGGCTTTTTGACACAGCCACTCGCTGGTGCTGTGCTGTGATGTATAATGGCAATACGGGTGAGCTTGCAGAATGACCTGAAACACATGCGCGCACACACACACACACACACACACACACACACACACACACACACACACACACACACACACACACACACCCACCCACCCACACACACACACACACACACACACACACACACACACACACACACACACACACACACACACACACACACACACACACACAGCAAATTGCACACAAATTGAACCTATGGGCTTTCCTTGTACCATATGAACTACCAAGCACAAGCCTCTGTGTGATCTCAGGATTAAGCTATCTGTTTATTTCCCAGTGAAAGAATAACAGGAAAAAGATAAATGTGCAGGACGTCTCTCTGCAAAATGGTATTGAATCCTTTTCCTCAAGGAGCTCAAGCAATCTTTGCGCTCTTTCAGAATATGATAGTTTAAGTGGCTTTCGCACAGCTCAAAGCAGGACCAAAAGGGGGCTGATTTCCTCCCAGACAATGTGGTTCTATAAAATGTGGCTGTTGACTCCGTATCCAGGCCTCAGTAATTGGGGGCAATAGAGGAGCCTGGTGTTTCCCCTCCAGATGAATTCTCTGGTTTAGCTCAGACAGGGTGTGAATTACAGAGTCTACTGTATCCCTTAGCTCCGGAAGAGGATGATGCACATGTGTCAGTTTGTGTGTGTGCGTATTTGTGCGTGCGTGTGTGTGTGCAGGAGAGGCAAAGTATTTCTGATGGTTTTTTTGGGTGCACAAGCACATATTTATTTATTTTTTGAATGTGATAGGATTCCCATGTGATTGTCAGTATGATAGCTTTTCTGGTCTTTAATTTTTTGCCTGTGGTGACTTTACTCTGAGGGGACTCTGTATAAATGTCTGTCTTTTTCTCTATGTTTGATGGTATGTGTTCATGAGTGAATAGAGATAGCTTTTGATGGGAGGACATGCTTTGCAAGTCTAATGATTAGCGATATCTGTTTTCAACCTGATATGTTGCACTTACAAAAGCCTGTGAAGCAGATGCTGTGGTGGGATGCTGTGTATATGTGTTAATGTTTTAATTTACACTCACAAATGTTCATTTAATCGTTTATTTGGCAGGGACAATGCACAGTAACGACACTTAAAACATTCAAATGTGTCAAGCGTAACAGTGCCAGATTTAGCTTTGAGCTAATTTCCATCCGCAGTCCCTCACATAAAACATTTAAGAAAATTACATTTTACAAACATTGCAAAAACAAAACACATGATATGCAAAAAGTGCAAAAGAGCAAGAGCAGCATACACAAGTATTTACCACATGGCAGTACAATGTAGCAGCAACGGCATATAAAGTGCAAGAGAAGATACAAGAGCTACCTAAGGTGCAAGAGGAGATACCCCTGTGTTAAAGTGCAGTTAGCGGTGATTGCACGTCTGTTTGTTTCTCAACCATTCTTTTAGTTGACCTTTAAAACTATTGAGAGTGGGACAATCCCGTATCTCAGTTGGGAGGCTATTCCACAATGAGCTGCTTTTAATGGAGAGGACATTCTGTCCAAAAGTGATCCGTCTACGGCGGACTTCACAGTCTCCTCTGGTTTCTGATCTAGTGCAGCATCCAGTGTGTTTTTTGTGGATGAATTCCCCTAAGGAAGGGAGGGGGTTGGGGGGGGGGGGGGGGGGGGGCAGTCCATGTAAACATTTATAAAAAAAACACATTCTTTTAAAAGACTTGTCAAAACTCAAGAAATTGTGTCTATCAAGGATGGTAGAGTGGTGGTATGAATGTGGCTTTCTGTCAAACACCTTGATAGCTCTCTTGTACAGCTGTTCTATGGGTTTCAGGTTTGTGGCACAAGCAAACGACCAGTTTGTAAAACAGTATTCAATGTGGGATAGAATCATACAGTGGAGGTATGACTTTGCAGCATTGATAGTTAAGAAAGGTCTGATTTGTTTAAAATGTTGCAAGTTGAATTTAACGGTATTGGATACTTTCTTGATATGTTTCTTAAAAGTCAAGTTTGAGTCCAGTATGACTCCAAGATACTTGAAGTGGGAGACTAGTTCTAATTCTGCTCCGTTTAAAAACAAATTGGATCCTTCTATTTTGACTGGTCGTTTACTGAACATCATGCATACTGTTTTTTTTGCATTGAACTGTAAGCAAATGTTGTTAAGCCAGTGCTGAAGCTTGTCCAAAGCATTAGAGAGACAAGATGTGATTATTTCAGTATTTTTCCCATGCAAATAGATGACCGCATTATCGGCATACATGTGTACATTCAAATCAGGACATACATTAGGCAAGTCATTAATGTACAGAGAAAACAGTAATGGTCCAAGAATGGAACCTTGTGGAACCCCAACAGGGTTCACAAGGTAGGGGGATTTGGCTCCGTTGACCAAAACACACTGTTTTCTGTTCGATAAGTAAGACTTTAACCAATGTATTGAATCTGCCGAAAAATTTAAATACTCAGCTTTGTAAGGAGCACTTGGTGGTCAACAGTGTCAAAAGCCTTCCTGAGATCAAGGAAGACAGCACCTGCATATGGGCTCGTGTCCAACATAGATTTAACCTTTTCCAGAAAGACACAGTTAGCTGTCTCCGTGGAGTGGTGAGCACGAAAACCAAACTGCATTTGGTGGAGTGGAGCGAAAACTTTATCTAAATGTTTGGTGATTAGTTTTGACACCCATTTCTCAGCTACCTTAGAGACACAGGGGATGATGCTGATTGGTGGACATCATTGCCTTATCCCCAGATTTAAAAATCGGTGTCACCGTGGCCACCTTCCAGGATGATGGAACTTCCCTCGTGCTGATAGATTGATTTACTAGCATACTAATTGGTTTTATTCGGCGGTCAATATTTCACTTTATAAAGTTGGTGTCTAAATCATCTGCATCCCTAGCCTTAGAACCTCTTAACCCTAAGATTATATGTTTTATCTCAACCTCTGTGATTTCCTCCAGGTCACAACCTGGATGTGTATCCACAGTCGGGCTATGGGAGACCTCAGATGGCGGGAAGAGCTTTGTGATGTCCAGAGCACTATTTATAAAATACTCATTTAGAGAGTTGGCCAATACAGCAGGGTCTTTTATCAGGGCATCATTGATTTTTTGTTCTAGAGCATTATTTTCCTGTTTCTTATGTTTACCTAATAGTTTATTTAGGATTTGCCAAACGTTTTTACTGTTACCTTTCGCAACTTCACTTATATGCAAATGCATGTATGTGCTAAACCCTTAACCCTTATTTAATTGCAGTGTATAATTGAAAATGATGGGGAAAGCCTTTTAAATTAGTAACATTAGGAATATCAAGAACAATTTTGATAACATTTTTTATCATTTAAGTAATTTTTCAAGCAAAATTATAGAAGATACAGTTTCCAGCCTCTCACATATGAATATTTGCATCTTTACTCGGTTTTATATCTCAATTAACTAAGTAGCTTCTATTTTTTGCAGTGATAAAACCATCAGTTTAACCCATCATCTCAAAATGGAAAAGATTTGTCAAATCCTTCACCTTCCACATCCTTATATTTAACCATTAACTGGAAATCTCTAAATTCAGAAATGTGCTGCTTTCTCCATTCTTCACTTCTCTCCAAAAAACCTTATTCTTTTAACAAGTGTCAGAGGGGACTGCTGCACACTTCTGTTACAATAAAGCTGCAGCGGATAGACACAATATCTTTTTTGGTTTGGTCTCATTTTCTCTGTTTTGTGTGTGGATCTTTGTGCACTTGAACAAACAGATTGTACTCAAATTGGCACATTTTCTCAAGGAGAGTGAGGGATGCAGTGTGTCTCCGAACAAAGTTTAGTTATGTTTAAAGGAACTTAGAAGACTTAATTGGAATTAGAAGTAATACAATTACTGCTGTTTATAAACCGGTTAAAAAATGGCTCCAGAGTGGATTTTACCTCTAATTCCTCGTTGGGTAAAAATTGAAATAGGAAAATAGGAAGAGTTGACGGATCCCCTCACGAGGCCTCCATGACAGGTTAAAATACTTAGAAACAGACATTTATAACATTATTGATGTCTATCATGACGTCTGTCACACACACAGTTTATCTCACTGTTTTTTGTTTCTCAGCTCAGTGGATCCAAATATTCCTAGTGTCGATACCTGAAGGGGAGAGCAATCTCTCCCTTTCTTTTAACCACACACACACACACACACACACACACACACACACACACACACACACACACACACACACACACACACACACACACACACACACACACACACACACACACACACACACACACACACACACACACACACACACACACCAGGCAGAGAGTGAAGCTTGGAGCATGCCTGGGAATATTTGTTCTCAATTTGTGTGTCAGATGCACGGGTGCTGGCGGAGGCCCTCCTTTGTCATGGAAACACACATTTTTAAACTTGGGTCCTTAAGCCAATGAGTTCAAGCTCTCACATCGGCTAACTAATTCACCGGCTATTGCGTGCACCCTGGTATTATTGATGCATTTGTTGGATCAGGCACACACACACTATGTTGGAGGAGGTGTGTAAACAGAAAGACTCGGGCTGCGGTGTCCTGGATTCTTCATAACATGTGGCTGGATTAGTGTAAAGGTGAAGCATGCTGATACCTAAAAGCAAAGTGCTAACTGAAACCTGGAGAGGATTATACTTCCTTCACAGCTTATGGAAAAACAAAACTGTGATAGACAGCTTTGCATATTTGACACATCGGACATATTTTGAATTTGAAGTTTTTTTCTAACAATATAATTTTAAGTAATTCAAATATCAGTTGGTTCAGTGAAACCTAAAAAAGCAGTTCCAATGTTTTGAATTCAAAAAATGCATGAGCATCAAATTGTGTCCCTAATTCTGGATTTTTTTAACACTACACTTTGGCCACACCCAGTCTCTACATTTTCACAGGCGACTTCAACGGTATCCGTGGCTACCGCTGGTAACCTTGGTGATACCGGTGGAGATATGCTGCAGTCAGTGGGCGTTGCCAGGGCGTGATATGAAAGCATAGTTAAAGCAGTGTGTGTGTGTATTCATGTTTATGTGTGTCTGAGAACTGGATAGCAGCCTCTGCGAGAGTCTTCATTTTGACATGTCCTTTGATGACGGCATTGGCATTCGAGCAACCGCACACACACACACACACACACACACACACACACACACACACACACACACACACACACACACACACACACACACACACACACACACACACACACACACGAGCGGGGAAGGGGTAGAGTTTGAGGGAAAGCTGTGAAATATGAAACGGGAGCATCCAAGTTCGGGTGCATTCTTGCATAAACATGTATTAATTAATTCTGAAAGCCAGCAGCTCATAAAAGAAGATGTTATTAAAGTGTTTTTTTATAGTTTACATACTTGTGCTTAACTGTAATGTGTCCTTGTCTCTTGCTGTGGGCCTGTGAGGCCGAAGAACCAGGCCTTCTCTCTCTCTGTGTGATTTATGGCCGAATGATTTTGCCTCATCAACAGTATTGTAAACTGTATCTCCACAGCTACACATCCTCAGTATGGACTAGCTCTATATATTTTTTGTCTATTAGGATTGAATAATTAGGTAATCAATAGAGAAATTAGCATTTGGAACTATATAGTGCAAACACAATGCTGATGCAACATGGATTTGCAGTTGTCCTCAGGGCACAATAAATTAAATCAAGTTTTTTTTAGCCAACAACATTGTTTTTCAAGTTAATTTAAGTTCTCACCGCTTCCCAATTTGTGTTTCATTTGTGAGTTCAATACTGATAAGATAACATGTATGAGTAAATAATGATATACATGAACACCAGTGAGAATGAAATGAGCTGACACTTCCTTTTCCTACTTTGTGCTAATCCTACAAACTCCTGCCTTTTTAATGTGCGTAATCCCTCCCCGTGTTATCTGAGGCTAATGTACAAGGAACAGCAGAGTGGAGGAGATGCACTCGCAGGCTGAAGCAGGCTAGCAGCTTCCCAGAGAGGGTTGAGGCGGAGGCCAGCGATGTTCACTCGTCTGTCGAACACGCACGCTGTCTGTCTTCCACCAGAGAGAGACTCCCTTTGGCCTCGGCTGCCTTCATCAACACATTAGCAATATGCTGCGGCCAGCGTTTTCGACTTACTACAACAACACACAAGCTATCCAGAGAGGGAGAAGTGGGGAGGAGGTGTTAGAAACAGTCACTGACTACAGACAATTTGTAGATTACTTTATTGCTATCTACAGTATGTTTTGTCATCCTCAACCTTGCTTTCACTCGTTTCTTATTTCCTCTCCTCCTTTACCTCCCATAAAAGGAGGGAGGTCATTACTACATTCCCCCTAGGTTCTTCATAATCAAATATTTGACCTAATGAAGGGATTTAATTACTGGTTGCCCAGCACTGGAGGTGTGAAATTACTGCCCCCCCTTTTCATTTTCCTTGTAATTTATCACTATCCTGACAGCAAGGGTGTGTGTGTGTGTGTGTGTGTGTGTGTGTGTGTGTGTGTGTGTGTGTGTGTGTGTGTGTGTGTGTGTGTGTGTGTGTGTGTGTGTGTGTGTGTGTGTGTGTGTGTGTGTGTGTGTGTGTGTGTGTGTGTGTGTGTGTGTGTGTGTGTGTGTGTGTTGCATGAGCTGCATGAGCGTGTGAAAATATTCTTTGAAGCAGCATGTTGAAGGAGTGAGTGTGGACCTGTGTACAAATGTGTAGTTAGTTGGCCACTTGAGACTGTGATAGCAGAATGGCTTGTTGGAAATGGCATCTAAACTATGCTAATGCTCGCACGTTTTCAGCACAAGCAAAGCCATAATTTACATTCTTTCTGTGAACGGTCCAAAGATATAATGATCATAGCTGTGCGCTGTTTGCTATTCAGTTGAGAAGGCCAAAAACACCTGACTTCTTCATGTTAATAGACAGAGAAGTTGCTTTGTATACAAATGAGAGAGTAAAACGTGAGAAAGAGACCATGTTCATGTGTGTGCTGATACATGTGTGTTTGTTGGGCATCAGTGGGCGAGGGCACACAGTGGTGGCCCTCTCAAGCGTAAAATGAACAGCAGTGGTGGGTTGTGCGAGTGTCCAGACCGTTTAGATTTAACTATGAATTAATAACCAGACAGGATCACAGCACTGGAAGAAGGGCAGGCGGCTGAGGGGGCGAGACAAAGGAGAACAACAACAGAGAGAGATTACTGAGGGGTGGAAAATACTCCTTAAGCCATTCTCTCAGCACGTTGGTGGATGCCAAAAAATATTAGACACAGAGGACATCTTCACTGTAAGCTTGACTTGACCTCTTATATACATCTAGTTTACAGAGAGCTAAATTCACCTAACGTGCAGGTACATGCTGAACGACTTCTTTGTCACTGTTTAAATTAACTAGCAACTTTGTGTTTTGACAAGGCAGAACTTAAACTTCTTAGCGGGCATTGCTCAACATGAGGCCTTTTTCATCTACAACAGCTGCTATCAACAGTCTTTAACTGTTGTTTACTATTGAAAATGACTAATTCAATATATTTACTGTTGTACACACAAACATTTTTGAGTCATAAAGTGATGATGAACATGAAAAACTTCTCTGGACGAGCTTGCATGTGGTACAGACCGTTTGCGTGGCTGTTTATTTTAAACTTGAACAGATTTTAAGTATAACACGTAAGTGTTTTGTCTTTAACGTTTTGAAATCGACTCTAAAACAGGTGGTAAATCCAATCATCTCGTGTGTTTGTACTTTCTGTGAACACATAATTTTCATCCTTTACGATCTATAATGCAGCACAGCAACATTGTGTATTCTTGTGCTACATTAGATTCACAATTTTTCCATGTTTCTTTTGCTGAACCCCATTTCAATCAGGAGAGACTTCATTTTGTACGACATTTATTGACAGATGTCACATAATAAATGTTAAGTCTTTGGCGATTAGACCCCGATCCTGAAATCGTGTATCTAAAGGGGGAAATGCAGCCGTGAGCATATGAGAACCCCCCGGGGTCTAGACACTGGTGATGATGCTGAAGATCTGGATTTGATGAGGAGATGGGATGAAGGGGAGGTGTGATGAGGTCTTTGGATAACTCTCCTGGCACTGATATGATGAAAGGAGGTGGATGGGGAGGAGGCAGGCGGCAGCATGACGACCTGAAATCACAGCTGACTGCAGGAGAGAGGAGAACCATTTTAAAGTTTGGCTGCAGCACGGTGATTGGCTGCTGGAGAATGAGGTGAATGTAATAGGTTAAAGAGAACGCCCGTGATGAGCTGATTATAAGCAGCTGCGGCCTGAAGTATACCAGTCTTCCTGAAAGAATTTACGCTAAGCTTCATTTCAATCAGGAGAGACTTCATTTTGTACGAGAACATTTATTGACACATGTCACATAATAAATGTTAAGTCTTTGGCGATTAGACCCCGATCCTGAAATCGTATATCTAAAGGGGGAAATGCAGTCATGAGCATATGAGAACCCCCCAAGAAAAAAGAGGAAATTGAATGAAGTATGAGGAGATCGGGCCACTTGATGAAGGAACTTAACTTACCAGGTGGCGTTTCCTTTCATCTCAAACCTTTATTTAACCAGGTGGTCCCATTGAGATCATCGATCTCTTTTCCGAGGGAGACCTGCAGCAAGTAGGTTACGACATGAAAACATGAACGACAGAAAACAATAGGACATAGGACATCATATTTACAGGGCTATATTTCCATACCTGTCGACATTGATGAGTACCGACGTATCAAATGCATTGCACCTATCCGAGCTTAAAGCGTGCAGTCGACCGAATTGCTCGGTTTCGATCTTGAGACTGTTACAAGCAAGGAGAGCTGCGCACGTAAGCTTCGAGCCTAAGTCAGCCTGCAACTGGCATGTCTAATAAAATCACGTGTGATATCAGCGATACCTTACCTGCAACTCTCTGGATCAGAGAGAAGATATAGATGGGAGTTACCCGACTGGCTTATAGATGAACATGTGCCGCTGGCTAAGCCTCCGTACAGTTAGTGATGCAACCTGCCCTACGTGATGGTGAATACATTGATTCGAGGTCTTCTGAGTTAGTCATTGAGGAGATCCGGATCATACGGGTCCTTGAGTCGTATGAGTCAGCATCGCCAGGCGTAGGATCCTACCGGTGAGATGGGGCTCATAGTATCCAAATTAAGACGTACGTATAGCGCAGCTAGTGAGGGCGGCAGTCCACTCTTTGTGTATTGTGATTTGAATTGCATTTCGCGAGCATATAAACCAGCGTTACATTAACCTCCGCTACACAAACCTGATCTAAACATGTTTGTATCTTAATGCTTGTTGATTGCGTATTGCTTCTTAGACTTGACTAAGAAGTCGTCGAATGATCTGTGTACAGAACGTTGACGCTCACTGGGTCTGAAACCCATGATGAGACCACGCGACAAGTTGCTGTTCCGCGCTGAGTGGAGTACTCCGCCCGTTCGGTCCGCTCACCGAATCTGGGTCTGTGAGTTCCGCTGACTCACTTGTCGCTCGAGTCATTGTTTGTTATCGTTGATCGGAGACTGCTATGTTAGCACAGTGAAAGAAGTTACCTTGATTCAGTCGGATTGCGAATCTGAGTCTGCTGTTGACTTGTGAATGAT
Organism: Notothenia rossii; assembly: GCF_949606895.1. Taxonomy (NCBI): domain Eukaryota; kingdom Metazoa; phylum Chordata; class Actinopteri; order Perciformes; family Nototheniidae; genus Notothenia; species Notothenia rossii. The sequence continues at coordinate 74,296,990 of NC_136901.1, read as the reverse complement.
GAGTCTGATCTCTGATCTGCTACGGTACAGTCTGCGGAATTTCACTGATCTGCATCGACAACACTTCTGCAGCTATCCTACTGCTGAAGCTAGGCAGATGACTGGGGTACACTGAAAATGACATGTTATAGTGAGTAGCGAGTGACACGATAATAGTTAATTTGTACGTCCCGTGTAGGTCTCGGGTTGGAGAGGGAGGAGCCTATTAGGAGAGAGAACCCCCAAAACAATAGATGATGTGAACGATGTCAGAGTGTTATACGAATAGCGCAGTGCTGAACGTGGACGTAGACTTACGATGTGACGAGTCTGTGGAAGCAAGGAGTGTTAGACAGAAATATGCAGTGGGAGAGGGGAAACGGTTAAGAAGGGTGAGCTGCGGCCCGCATAGGGGGGCTGCCAGCGTATATGTGTGAATCCTCTCTGATCTACCGACGTTATAGTGCCGTGTGGGGCAGCTCTCGCGGCCCTGATGTGATGCTGAGGTGCGATGCGATGCGTGCTTGTGTTGCGTGGAGAATACCTCCTGTTAGCTTGGCTGATGCTGGGGCATATATAGGGTCTGATCTCCCTGCCCCTTGATACTATGTGGCAGGAGTATGACTCCTGATAGCTCGCTGTGCTGCTGGGCTGTGTTAGGGTCTCATCTCCCGGCCCGCTGATGCTTATGTGACGAGGAGTATAGCTCCTGATAGCTCGCTGCGCTGCTGGGCTGTTATAGGGTCTCATCTCCCGGCCCGCTGATGCTTATGTGACGAAGAGTAAAGCTCCTGCCGCGCTGCTGGGCTGTGTTATAGGGTCTCATCTCCCGGCCCGCTGCTGCTTATGTGTCGAGGAGTGTGGCTCCTGGTGCTCGCTGCGCTGCTGGGCTGTATTATAGGGTCTCATCTCCCGGCCCGCTGATGCTTATGTGACGAGGAGTAAAGCTCCTGCCGCGCTGCTGGGCTGTGTTATAGGGTCTCATCTCCCGGCCCGCTGCTGCTTATGTGTCGAGGAGTATAGCTATTAGTGGCTCGCCGAGCTGCGTATTAGGGTCTGATCTCCCGGCCCCCTGATGTTACATAAGTAAAACCTCTGAGAGAAGCATTGCAACTTGAAGCATATGGGCAAGAAGCCCTGATGAGTTAGGCAGAATAGTATACCATATCAACACAATATGTACAGACAGGGATACGATTAGTAGTGATGTTACGTACTGCGCCGAGGCTTCGGAGCGTGGTTCGAGTAATCCAGTGAAGCGTGTATAAGGCTTATCATTAGAAGCCTCACTGTCCGTCTACGCCGCGTGACTGCTTCGGATAGCGCTCAGATCGGTTGAACCACTGACACTTACGTTTTAAAACACTCATGTTACCCCTCTTGGAGCTCAGTCCCTTGCGTATAGAGGAAGGAACATCCCGTATGTATAACTAATAAATGCATAAATCAATGGATGAATACCAACATTAATAAAGAATAATAATAGGGCGATGAATAAATAAGGCAAGAATAAATAAAATAAGTATAAATAGACGAATAAATAATGCGTACGATATTGATACACATGTGATATGATTTCGTGTTCATTGTCGACGTTATTCTGAGTTGACTCTTTGGGAACTTAGTACGGGAAGATCGCGCTGTTGAAGTATATCTGCCTGTTTTACACGTGTTGACCAGCGGGGGATGGTGTTCAAGTGAAGCCTCATGAGATGCCCTTTGCAAGCCCATTGCTGGAAAGCTTATCTCGCCATCGCTACGATTAGATTAAACCGTTCGAAGGAGTGCTGATTAATGAATGATGTAATGCAGAAGGTATTCTGCAGATGATTAAAACGAACGCTGAGTGAGTGAATCATTGCTGTGAGCGTGCACTGTAAGGCCACGTTGACGTGAGTTGTAATATTGCATCCATCTTATGTGCTTGATGGAAAGTGTGAACTGAGACATATTAAAGAACCAGATAGAGGGATCGTATGATCATGTAAAGCAAGACACGATTTGCACCACCACCAGTTATATGCAGTGGCGGCTGGTGGAAAATATTTTTGGTGGGGCTATGGAAATGGTGACAAAACCATATTAGGGCATTTCAAATCAGGAGACTAAATACGAACATTGTGTGTGTGTGTGTGTGTGTGTGTGTGTGTGTGTGTGTGTGTGTGTGCGCGTGTGTGTGTGCATACGTCACTTCCGCCAAACGGAGGCTGTCCCAATTTAAAAAAAAGACAAGACTCCTCCGAATGCGGCCCGCAAATGCAGCCTTCTTTCCCCAGATTTAGAGGATACATCTGATGTACACTCCGCGGTGTACCATATCCCAGGATGCAATGGGTGACGGTGAAGAATGAGTTTTAAAAAAAATATATGGCTTGTAAAGTCCCATCAACGTTCCTGTTTGGTTTTCATATTGTTGGGATTCATTATAAAGCTAATTTATTTATTTAACTGCTTTTGTTATACAAATCTTACTGCAACAATTTTGTTTTGATAGGGAGCAAGGAGCAGACTGCGCAATTTATCCAGATGTGCGGGGAGAATGAAGCCCTCTTCACGGGGGCCTGTTGCGACCTCGGGAAAATAATGTAAACATATTATATAACACCAAAATAAGTACAGCTAGATCTGACTCCATATTGAACAGTTTTGAAAACAGTTTGAAATCAGTTTGAAAACAGTTTGAAAATATTTTGCCTAGTGTCAGAAATGATTACCGGCACTTGTGACTGCAGCTGGTTGCTAGGTGACGGGGGCGGCAAAATGTAGGGGTAACTGCCGGTGACGTACAACGACATGCTCCGTAGACCGTCTCATTTCGCAGTCCGCGGAGGACCAAAGCTGGGTTCTCCGCGGACCTGAATTGGGACACAGCTTTTAATATGGGTACACCATTGTTTGGTTTCCATGGTAGCGCGTCTCTTTAGCAGCGCGTGCAACTCAAAGTCTGAGAGGGTGAGGAAAATGAAAACTGAACAAGAATCGACAACTCGACCCACTGATCACTCCTTTCCTGTAAAATACAGGAACAGCCCACACATATGCTCCATGGTGCCACAGGCATTGCCCTTACAACTACAATAAGCATGCAAATGTTAATCTACAGCTCCGGCGATCCACTAGCACCGGAGTCTACACCTGCAGACGCAGCCATCCCCTACTGTAGCGTCACCTTGGATACGAGTCTTAACAGACACACAGGCCAGGGCGCTGAAAGGGCACCCTTTGAGCATCAGATCTGACGACGCTGATTGGCTGAAATTATGTTTCGGCGGCATAGTTTACAGATAGCAACAGTCAGCTTGTTGGTTGCAGCTGCTCTGGCTGAGGGCTCCTTTCTACCGCCCGGGCGAGAGAGGGTAATGATACACGCTGCGGCCAGGCAGGAAACATCTGACTTATCAGTAACTTTAGACATCGTAAAACAATTTTAAACGAGATTTTATTGTAGATTATACATTTTACTGATAACAACTATATAATATTTACCTTGTTCTTTAAAAATAAAAATAAAAAATATATATTTTTTGGAAATATATATTTTTATTAATTTTTAATTTTTAATGACAATCAAACAAGTGGGAAGAGGGGGGGCGGCGCCCCCAGCGCCCCTATGGGCCGGCTGCCACTGGTTATATGCATGAAAGTATGAAGGAGACCTGTGCATACTTCTTTAAATTATACTTTAAATATTATTAGGCTACTATTTATTCATTCCATTCATTGATCTATTTATCCATTATATCCATATTATTTATTTATTCGTAACCTGGGAGAGAGGAGGGGACACTTAGAGAGCCCTTTACAAAGGGAATCAGAGAGATGATGCGCCTCTATAGAGAATACGGTAGTTGTTAACGAGGTGCGGCAAGACTTAAACATGTCTGTAGGCTACTTGTATTTATCCGGAATGGCCCCAACCACGAAGGGGTGCAAGAACGATCTGATGAGACACTGAGGCGATCGTGCCTAACGTTACTGAGAAAAAGGATCAACGTCACTTATCTGCTGTTTGCATTTTTCCGGGAGGGATTGAATGTGGCGTAGAGGGCCTGCTCGCTTCGGTTTGTGCGTAATGCATCTTCCGTGTTCGCCTCGACTCCGTTCTGATGCCGGATCGGCTTGTTCCACTATGCCGAGACGGCCGGACTGTACCCGTGTTTCTGCCGATGGAGGTCTTCTCCTCTCGCTCTTGAGTGTTGCTGAGGTTTAGAGATGAGTATCTTTTCCCCATTATTCCGGAGCCGTGCAGTTTGCGCATGGACGTTATTGAGCATCAGGGCCCAGGAGTTCAAAACTTTTAATCTCAATCAGATCCGATCCGATTTTGAAATCCCATTTTTTGTGATCCAGGATCAGACAAATCGGACAGATTTTGTCCCTGGAGTTCAAAGCAATTCATGATAGGATCAGCCTGATCCAGATTACGATTTTTCAAGATGACCAGATCCTGAATATCAGTGCTTTAATCCCACCGATCGCCATCTAGTGGACATGAAAAATAATACAAGGAAGACAAGAGACCACATCGCAGAGACATCTATAATGTTTAATTATATTTTTTTATTTGAAAGGTGATGACAGATGATGGACTTTTTTTTTGTTGAAGATATTTTTACTTTAATCTAAATTACATTTGTCATTGACAATCTTTGCTGTTATACTTTTATGAGCATAAACATTTATGTCATCAACATTTGGTTGAAAACAAAATAGGCCACCACAAACGTGAGCAAAAATGGAAAAAATAAAATGTATTTTCCCATGAAGGCTAAAAATTGTGTATTATTTCAGTTAACAAACTTTGCCATCTTATTTAAATTGAAACATATTTTAAAATAAATGGTACAGTACATTTTGCTCTGGTAATCCACTGGAAATCCACCACTTTGGTGGGATCAGGATAATCCAGTTTTTTGGGATCAAACTGATCCCAATCCTGTGTTGTCGGTTTGAACTACCCATTTTGAAGATTTGATCCAGATTAAAGCTTGGATTGGATTTCCTGATCTGATCGGATATGAAAGTGATCCTAATCCTGTGTTTTGGTTTTGAACTCCCCAAAATCCAAATCTGATTTGATCAGATAGGGATTAAAAGTTTTGAACTCCTGGGCCCAGAGCGTTATGGTGACCCGGTTTAACCGCACGTTGGGTTTTTTGAATGGTGCTGCGAGGGCTGGACGAGACTTGATGTCTGCTACGAGGATCTGGAACGGGTATGGCGGTAGCATGACGCCTGAAATCACAGCTGACTGCAGGAGAGAGGAGAACCATTTTAAAGTTTGGCTGCAGCACGGTGATTGGCTGCTGTAGAATGAGGTGAATGTAATAGGTTAAAGAGAACGCCCATGATGAGCTGATTATAAGCAGCTGCGGCCTGAAGTATACCAGTCTTCCTGAAATAATTTACGCTAAGCTTCGTAACCCACTGTGCCTATGCGAATACACTGCATTTATTTTGAATCAACACCTGCTTTGCAATTTCAAAAAAAGTTATCACCACTGACCTGTATGCTGTGAGAATCCAGCCCCGTGGGCATCACCTGTCAGGATAGTGCAGCTGTTGGATGAAACGCTTAGCATAGCTTTTCCAGGAATTAATTACAAAAAGTGATCCTTCTGATCAGATTTCCTGCAGTTGCAGCTGGGGTCAGGAAATTAACTCTAACTGAATACCAGACTCCATTTTAAATTACAGTTTCGGCAGGGCAGCAGGATAACGGTTATAAACACTTTGGGTTCTTAGCCATTCTGGTAGAGTATATGCTGACATGAAGAGGAAATATTAGTAGAAAGAGGGTCTGTGGATTCCGTTAAGCTCCACTTCTTCACAACGCGCCTCCACTTTTGCCCCTCTCGCCCTGTCTCATCAAGCCCTTGAGGCCTGACCGTGTTCTGTATTTCCCGTCTCTGCATCCTGTCCCACTGAGGGTTAAATCAGTGTGAGGGAATCTGAGGGAATGTGACAATTTTCCCAGTCCCATTCCCTTTCCCAGGCCTGTCCAGGAATCATTAGGCTAATTCCAGCTAACGAGGGAGGTCATGTTGGATATTTGATGGAAGAAGACATGGAAGTGTGTGTGTGTGTGTGTGTGTGTGTGTGTGTGTGTGTGTGTGTGTGTGTGTGTGTGTGTGTGTGTGTGTGTGTGTGTGTGTGTGTGTGTGTGTGTGTGTGTGTGTGTGTGTGTGTGTGTGTGTCATTAATAGCTGGCAACGCTAAACTGCAAAACCACACTTATGCCTGACCTACTGACCCCCAGTGTTACCATCGCAATCAGGAGTGGTTAAACACTGAGTGTACTGATGTTGCATTGATTTCCTGGAACTCACAGTGTGTGATACTTTGGATAAAGGACGGCAACTCTTCAAAGCAAGCTTTTATCTGCAGCCCCAAGTGACCTATTCAAAATCAACTGCAGAACTGTGAAACTGAAAACAGCTTTGTTTCTATGTTTCTGTTCTCTGTGTCTTTTCAAAGAGGCAGGTTTCATTAAAATGAGGCCCTCTGTAACCTTACTGCTCGCAGGAATATCAATAGCATTGCCACAGTGCTTTCCTTGACACATCTTGAAGCGTCTCCTCCACACAGATCGCACAAGATTTTTACTGATAGATGTTGTGATGCTTTACAAAAGGCCGGCTGCTCTGACAGATATCTTTGCTGAGCGCTGTGCCCTTCTCTCTAGTGTCGTGCCTGCTGTGCAGAGCTGTTATGGCTGCTATTCACTGGGTGGCCTTCTGCAAGGTTTCAGACATAAAAACAATTTGACCTCCAGTGTGTTTGTGTGAGTTTTTTGGAGCGTATGTTGAACCAAAATGAAGCAAAGCAATATTTGTGTTCGCCCCCACCCACTGTAGCCTCACACGTTACCTTACCATCAAGTTATACAGCATCCAGTTATTGTCATGTTCATTGAGTACATAGTGCCATAAAACGCCCTTGCCATAAAACCAACAATATGTGAAAAAAAATGTATGATTCATAAAATGCCTTTTGAATCAGGAGCCATTCATACGTAGTTTGCACGACTCACGGTGTGCTTCTTCGTGGTTAAGGAGCCAATCAGAGTGACAGACGACAAACTATCACAGCCTGAGAGAGCGGAAACAAGTTGTCAAGGTTGATCTGTTAAATTGATTTGGGTACCTCAATAAAAGCTAACAGCTAAATGTCCTGCTAAACTGGAGCTACTCATCTCAGAGCATCAAGTACAAATGTGTCTCATGTTGTTGGTAATCAGAAGCACTCCATTTTGATCAGTGCAAACGTCAGTCATCGTTCTGTGTCTAGTTTAGTCGTTGAATAACACATATTTTATTATTTAGCTGTTAGAGTTGTAGCCTGATAAAAGAATAATCATGTTTGAACAACATTTTATAGTAAAACATTTAATTCATTTATTGAAACTTGTGTATGCTTTTTAACACTCAGTGTTGTGTGGTTGTTTAGCAAGTGTTTCAGTCATTTACATTAGTCTCCTCTCCTATTATCTCTAAGTATATTACTTACTTTAAAGTGAACCATTTTCACTCCTAAATCTGTGCTTCGGCTGTCTTTAAGAGTAATTTATCCCCAAACATCTCACCGCTAGAATGGGTAAAAAGACGGAGGATATATCTAAAATAGTTTAGAGCCTGTAGACCTCAGAGGATGTGTCTCACCTCTTCACTGTAAATACGGAGTCCGTTGACTGCTTTGAAAGGGTTTGAACTTTCATTTTAAAATGCCGCAAGATCAGATTTGATGCCTCCCTATTCTCTGGATTTTGTTTGTTTTGTTGAAACGATAATTAAAAAGTATTTGAACCCATAGTTATTTAAAATAATCGAGCTTTCATCTTGACTGCAACATTACCTGTGACTATAAATGTTTCAGATATCCATCCTCAGATACAACCTTGACTTGTTAATTATCTATGCTTGTAAATTAATAAATCTACTTTGATGACTTAGAGGCACTCTCTTATTTGGACATTTGAGAATCTATAAACAACATATGTTGTGTATTTTTATGTGATAAATGACTAACATAGTTAATCCAATTCGCAAACTACAATGTAAAACCCTCCTCATGTTGCCTTTTTTATGCCAGCAATGACAAGAGGATTGAAGGCTTTTAAACTCCTGCCAAACACACACTAACACACTTCACACACACAGAGAGGACCCCCCCTTGGCAGGTAACTTTGTGCCTCAGTATCCAGTCCCCTCTGCTGCAGAGCCAAGAGTGCCAGAGGCCTCTCGGATGTGTTTGAAGTGCAACAAGCCACCTCTGTTCTCGTTAATGTCGCAGATGGGGAACCCGAGCTTGGCATCAGCAGAGAGAAGGGACATCCCAGTCAGATCAGTCACAGGATACAGGAAAGAGTATGAAAGCATGGTTAGTAGAAAGGGAAAGTACATGGCACACATACAAAGTCGCCCACCATATTGATGAAACGATCAATCGTTTGTCATTTTTTTAACAAAAAAGGTTTTTAGTCTCTAAAACTTGAATATCTGGTGATTTTGAACTGATAGTCTTTCGGTTTTGGATGATGGATCAGACCGAATAATCAAATGTATTATTAACTTGTGTTGTGGGAAACTGACGCCCTTTTTTTTTTTTACTAATTGCAAGTGGGCCGCCAAACAATTTGCAAAACATTATGGTTTGTGTGGATACATTTCATTATTACAATTATTTTTTTATTTGAACCTCCTTTCCTTTCTCGATCCTCCTTGGCAACGGTCATTACAGTCCTTGACAGCAGTACTACAGCATTAACAACGTGTCACATGTTCCGAATTGACCAATCAGAACTTTATTTAGCCTCCGCAATGTTTATGGTTGAATGTGGGCTGCGAACATTTTTTAGATTCTTAAGCGGTCCCTGATTTGAAAAAGGTTGGGAACCGCTGCCATAGACCAAAAATCGATCAAAACGTTAACAAAATAAACAGCTGACTAGTTTAATAATGAAAATAATCATCAGCAGCTTGACCGGTGTGTATCTTTGTAGAAATATCAACAGGATTATGTTAATTTGTGTTGTTTATTCCAACCTGCTGACGCAAATATGACCAAGAACTTGCTCGAAAATTGTGGAGGCATGCTTGTACAGATGTTTACAAAAACCATCATATATACAGACGCACACACACAGGCAGGTCTATATAAACATGTAATAGGCACACTTAGGGAAACACACAGGCACAGACACTAGCTCATGTACACAGTCAGAGAGAAGAAAGACCAGAGATCAGATGTACACAGACGGTTCAGTGCAGACGGTGCCGCTCACATCTCTATTGGCGTCTGGGCAAGAAGAGGAGACATCAGGTAATTAAAAAGAAAAGTGAGAGAAAGAACAAGAGAGGGGAAGAGTGGGAGGGAAGAAGAGAGAGAGAGAGGCCAGTAGGGAAAAAAGATAATGGACAACCTCATGCAGCTTCGCCTGAAATCCTAACTTGTCATTAGCAGCAGAGCCGCCTGCAACTGCCATGTTAAAACCTTTTGGCTCTGCCACGTATGTAAGACGCAAGAACTTCTCCAGGAGGGACACCTGCCTTTTTCCCTTAACGCTGTCCCTGAACATTTAGCATTTTTAGATTGTTATGCCTGTGTTAGTGCATCCATTTCTGGCCATCTCAACGTAAACAGTGCGGCATTGTCGTGCGTGGGCTTGCATGTGAGCGTGCCTGCGAGCGTGCCTGCCCAGTGGTTAAATATTAAGCTGGAACTGTCAGACCCGCTCAAGAGGAGCGCTACTTTCAGGCACGTCCACCCGGGGCTACCAGCAAGAAAGGGAGGAAAAATGAGAGGGTGAAGGAGTTCAATCATTTGTGGATAAAGGTGAAAATAAAAACAGCACTAAAAAGAGACAGAGTGGAAGTTTTCTCAGGGATGGAAGAACCAGAGTGACAGATGTATCTCTCTCTTTCCCCACATTCTTCGCTCCAGTCATCTGTCCAGTCTGAGGAAGACAGAGACTCTGAGCTGTCATTATGAAAATACAGTATGTTTTCATTTTCTGTTTGTTTTCTGTTGTCATGGCAGCAGTAAGCGAAGTTAGCTTGTGTCAGGTGCCTGTTGGTTTGACCCCCGTCTTTGAAGCTGACAAGCGCTGGGATAACACACTGAGGAGTTTCGAGGGTTCACTTTCACACACCCACACAGGCTCAGACACATGCACAAGGAAACCAAGCCAACACACACGGCTAACATGATCTCAAATACTAAGTATTGCAGGGGCGGGCTTGCATGAAAGTGGTGAAATCCAAGTTTAGTGGTGTCTGTGTCTTTTACCACCCCCCATATACAGTATGAGGGGAATTATCTAATTATAGGTAGATATGAAAGGGATGAGTTAAAGACACAGAGAACAGGTTGTTACGGAGCATTGATCAAAAGATCCAGCATGGAAATAATTGGCACAGAACCTTTAATAACGCTGTTTAATGCATGAAAGGTTGCAAGTTAGAGAAAATATGTTTTATAAGACAACAAGAAGCTGAGAAGGACAAAAAACTTTGTCTGTTCACTTCCTCATCATTAAACCTTCGTCTGTAAACACACTGAAGCAAAGGTCCAACATGCTGGTGCAAAAATGAATAAGTAAAAGAAAAAGTCACATATGCACATTATTCATGTGGTGCTGTCCATTTGGCTGAATGCGCTGCTACCTCAGTGCAGTAAAGAGGTAGAAAAGTGGCCCAGCTCTCTCTCTCTCTTTGCTCCAGTTGATTTGAAGTGAACGAGTCACTCGTTCTGTACGCCATGTAAATATTTCAGCAGTTCAGGCGCCTGTGCTAAGGCTAGCCACAGCGCTAACATGTCATTGACCATTAGTGCTAACCTGCTGCTTCTGTTTCTCAGCTTCATCTGCTCCCTCTTTTGTTTCTTACAACTTTCATTTTGCTCTGTTCCTTGTGTGCATGCATGTTGAAAGATTTCCTGTAAAAGAGGTGTTGGAGAAATCTGCTGTTGTGCGATGCTTTTCCAGATTATGAAATTAATTGATTGTGAGAGATGCAAGGCACCACTTGGGGTGTTTCACACTTAACCCATTTGATTGTTTTTGAAATAATCAGGCGTTTTAACCCATTAGTTTCTATTTGCTTTGGCCGGTTTTCAACTTTGCTGCTGACAAAAATAATATGTTCTGGCCTTGAAAGAAGTGACCTGCATCAGCAAAATATATTCATGCAAACCATTTGGTAACCATGACTCTTGTAATTAATAGATACACTTCAGGCCCTTTTTATTGAAGAAAAGTACTTGAAATGAAATAAATAAACTTAACAAATTGTTTCTTCAGAAGACGTTAGAAGAAGTTAGTCAAAACATGGGCGTTGAAACAGTATAAAAAGAAATTCAAATAGTGTCCAGTCCAGTTTGTTGTAGTTGTAAAGTTGACTCATAAAGCGTCGTGGTGAATGTCTGAAGTAACTCCATTAGCATGTTGTCTGACCTTCTTAACTTACTGTGTGTTTAACAATAGGCAGAGAGGATGTTTGACCAACTAAGGATTTTTTAAAGGTCTTCAACCGATGATGGTTGCACAAATCCCTATGAAAATATGCTCAGACATTTTTAAAATCATTTCATAAACCTTTCTTTTCTGCCCTTTATATACCCTCACATAGCACAGAGGGTGGATCAATCAAGAGAACAACAGGTCCGGCCTGACAACTGAGGCACAGTCTGAGTCCAATCGATCCTGAGACAGATCTTATTGGTGTACACTCTGTTTGGGCTGGAACACACACACACACACACACACACACACACACACACACACACACACACACACACACACACACACACACACACACACACACACACACACACACACACACACACACACAGACACAGACACAGACACAGACACACACACACACATATCGTACAGACACTAAGACTCCACAGACATTCAAAGACGTGAGTGAGAAACTCTAGGTAGAAATGTTTTATGTGTGTGTCTCCGAACCAAGTTTAGTTATGTTTAAAGGAACTTAGAAGACTTAATTGGAATTAGAAGTAATACAATCACAATTACTGCTGTTTATAAACCGGTTAAAAAATGGCTCCAGAGTGGATTTTACCTCTAATTCCTCGTTGGGTAAAAATTGAAATAGGAAAATAGGAAGAGTTGACGGATCCCCTCACGAGGCCTCCATGACAGGTTAAAATACTTAGAAACAGACATTTATAACTTTATTGATGTCTATCATGACGTCTGTCACACACACAGTTTATCTCACTGTTTTTTGTCTCTCAGCTCAGTGGATCCAAATATTCCTAGTGTCGATACCTGAAGGGGAGAGCAATCTCTCCCTTTCTTTTAACCACACACACACACACACACACACACACACACACACACACACACACACACACACACACACACACACACACACACACACACACACACACACACACACACACACACACACACACACACACACACACACACAGACACAGACACAGACACACACACACACATATCGTACAGACACTAAGACTCCACAGACATTCAAAGACGTGAGTGAGAAACTCTAGGTAGAAATGTTTTATAGTGGCGTTGGTCCTTGTTGCTAATCCGTCTAAATATGCTGTTCAGGGTTATCTGTCTGTGTATTAGTCGCGTGTATGTGTTTGTGTCTTTGTGTGTGTCCCTGTAAAATATCAAGGAAGCTGAAGGATAAAACAGGCTTCTTTATGAGTCTTAGTTCTGCGCTTAACCCGCCAAAGATGCACGCTTAAAGGAAAAAGACTAAGACAGCATTGAGGTGATGGAGAAGTAGTAGTGACTGAGATTGATTCCAACATTTTGGAAAGGAGACGGTAAGCAACATCCCTTTTTTTCAATCTGCAATCCAAACATGTTATCCTGCTAACAAGATAGCTTTGAGACAGGATTGTTGACTTTGTCTCAACATCCTCCACAATATCTTGCTTACATTTTCACATCTGCCACTCCCTTTTTCGGCCACCTAAAACAAAATGTCTCCCACTGTCTGTTTCTGTTTGACGATTGTCCTGTCCATGTTGAAGTGAGGTCCACGTCTGCCTGGTGTGTCTTAGCTAATTAAAGCTGAAATATTGATACCGTAGTGAATTATTCAGAGGGGATGATTGGATATAGAAACGATGGTAAACACAGGTACAGCTGCACCACAGAGGAGGGGAAGGTATGGCCTTTATTCCTCTGGCTCTCTGCCAGCCCCCTCTCCCTCTCTCTCTGCCCCCCCCCCTCACCTCCTGTTTCATTCCCTTTCCTCAATGTTTATATCATTCACATAACTCCTAGCCTGATGTCTCTGTCCTTGACTCTGCAGTGTGAATCTCTTTCGCAGTTTCGACCCTTCTTCTGTCCCCCCTTCCTTCCTTCCTTCCCGCCACCTTAGCCTCCCTCCCTCACTTACTTCCTCCCTTACCTCCTCTTTCTCGCCTCTACCTTTTTCTCCTCTCTTCTGTGCCGCACCCATTAGACTTTCCTTCTCCCTGTTGCTATGACATTAGCTAGCTGTAGCAGTGTCAGGCCGGTCTTGAGGGATGAGACTAAAGAGCTAAGTCTTGCTCTTTTCATTTAATTACTCCTCCCTCTCTTCCTCTTCGCCTCCCTCCCTCCTCCCAGCCTTGTTCCCCTGTATATCACACCCTGCCTTCCTTTCTCCCCCTTCGTTCCTCTCTCATCCTTATGCTTCTGTCTCTCCCTCTTTTTCCACCTGACTCTACCTGTATTCATCGATGCATCCCCTCCCGCGTGTTATTTCTGTCTCTCTGTCTTCATCTCGCCAAAAGAGGAGGAGGAGGATACGACTAGAGGGACATAACATCACACCCACAACCTTCCTGTGAAATTGTTAGAACCCTGTGGGATCTAGCAGAACTCCACCCATTCGCCTCTTTCTTTCGGATTGTTTTTTTTTGTGTTAATCTATATAAAGTGATGCTACTGATTGTAAATGTGTCGCTTTATCCAGCTGTGCACACACACACTATAGCTCTGCAAAGTGTTTGAAGGTGTGTGTGTCTGCTTGTGTGTTGGCCTAGGCTTGACCTTGAATTACCACAGTGACGGTGAGGCTCCTCATTAGTGCTGGACTGGAGGAAACAGTTGGGTAATGAGGGAGCAGTATTGTCCTCAGGCACACACACACACACACACACACACACACACACACACACACACACACACACACACACACACACACACACACACACACACACACACACACACACACACACACACACACACAGATGCCAATGCACCACTTTGTATTAGTGCTTGCATGCACCTGCTGACACCTGCGCTTATGCAAGATCTCATACATAAGCCACACACACACACACACACACACACACACACACACACACACACACACACACACACATTCCTGAGTACATCTCAGTCTCATGGCCCCCCACTCAGTTGTCTCGCCTCACCTTCTGTTTAGTGTTTTTTCTCTCCCACACACATTCTGCCTCTTTCCCCCGTCTCTGTCTTCCTCTCTCTGTTCTGCCCACCAGACAGTCCTCAGACCTCGCTGCCCACTGAGCTCCGAGGGGCCTGAAGCGGCACAGTGTCGCCCTCTGGTGGTCACGCTCACACGCCAGAGGGAAATACTTGAAAATCTCAGCACGCAATTTATGGAAAAATATATCTCGGGCTAGCCTACATCGGAACATCAACATAAAGGTGTGACTAAGATTTGATCTGCGTCGAATAGCATTGATTTTGAATCTAAAGACAAACCTGACATTTTATTCAAAATGTTCTTTGCTGTGTACGGAAATCATAGGTTAAATAAAAAGTGAACCTAAGTGTCTAATCATTTTCCCGTGCAACCAGCTGAGTTTCATTTTTCCATTACCCAGTACAAAGGCGACAAAAGTTCCTTCTGAGAACAAAGTATTGGCACATTCGTTATTTGAATGAACCTAAAACATTCGAGAATGGGTCGCTTCTAGTTTTACTGCTGTATTGGATTATTTCCTTAAATTGTCAAATGTTCTCACTGCTGGTCCTTTAATCAATATTATTTTTAAAATGTGGTTCATTACTGAACATAACATTTTAAATGCACTCATGTGTGTGCTGATAACTTAAAGAAAACTAATTTGATTGCCACATTGTAGCGAAGAACGACCGCTCACTAAACTTTGGATACTGTTAGCAGTTCTGTGCAGCCTGTTTTACCTTTCCCTGTCTGAAATCAAAGACCCTTTGTTCTATAAAATACTAAGAATTTAGAGCTGTAAATCTTCCGAAGTTGTAAAGTTCTGTGTGCGGGAATGGAAAGCTTGACAGGCGTATCAGTAGGAACTAAGGTTGGTGGGGCTTAGAGAATGGTCAGTTCCTCTATGATTTTGTGCCAGATGGGTGCACATAAATCTACGGTGTGTTATTCATTATGAAATCTTCAGTTTTATATTTGTTTTCAAAAACTCTCCTGGCCTTTTCTTCTCAAACATGTGTGTATATCAGTTTAAGTACAGTTACAAATGTGTTGTTACTTTACAATAAGGATTAAAGTGATGGTGAATAGAATTTATTCAAGGAAGGATCTCTTATCCTTATGGCCTCAGTTCAACAACGCTACCATGTTTTGCCCCTAAAGGCTTCAGTATGCTTTAAGTCATCTCAACCACTCGAGTACTGTATATATAGTATGCACTCTCATGGTGAGTGTCGTAATAGTTTTGCAAAAGAAAGATGTTGGTGTTTAGATTCTCCTTTTGCCTTTTATGTAACCAGAAGTAAACATTGTGCATACACACTGAACTGTTCTATGGGGTATATATTTATGTCTTTATAAAAACAGTGATTTATTTGCGCAAGATCTCATTTTTATTATAGTTGAGCTTCATATTAATGCTTAGTCACAGCTTAAGTTTTTTTAATAATAAAGTTTAATTTTGGCATTTTTTGGAACATTACAACATGAATTGTATGCGTTTTAACTTTGGATGTATATGTTGTAGCTTCTGCCCTTATTAGTTATAACACTGATAAACCAGTGAACAACAATTCATTAGACTTTCCATGAGAAGGTTCCAGCCTGTTGATATCCATTTGTCAATTAAGGTTGAGTGTGGTTTCAGTCGAAGCTGCAGCCAGAGCTATGTGTGAAATCGTTTTCATCCCCATAGAGATGAAAATAAGTTTCCAATAAGCTGAAGTGAAACAGGCAGAAAGATGATCTAGTAAAAACTTGAGAGGAAATAATGTGGTGTAACTTAGTAAATATAGTAAAAGTGTGTACAGCGCCATAGGATTGTTACTTCTCTATAATGGTGGTCTATAAATAAGTTATTGTAACGTGTATGACAGAATTACTATAAAATGGGTTAAAATAGACACGCACATATAGGAGACGCTGGATTTCACCTGGAATTCCTAGCATACTAGACGGAGGCCTTGGTCTTCTTTTTCTGCTGGAAACACGGATACCTTTTTATTAAAAGAAAAAAGCTCTGATAAGACTTTAGTAGTTTGTAATTCTATGTGTGTAGATGCAGTAACAGATGTTTAGATCTGTGAGGACCAGGATTTCTGTCCCTTTCCCCTGTCTGTTCTTCCTTTATTCTCCCCTATCCAACAAGAGTTTGATTAATTCTCACAATTTTCCCGCTTTGATGGCTCCCTTCAGAAGTAGTGCAACCAGAGCCATCGACAGCACGAGAGGGGGAGCTCTTACAATTCAAAGATAGATCAGGGACTTTCTCCCTAAAACACTGTGCGTATCCACTTCCACAGTGTTTTGACAGAATCCGGTGGAAAAGGGAAGGAATGTGGAAATAAAAGAAGTAGTAGGCAATGAGGTGACAGTTCAGAGAAATAAAAGAGAGGGAATAGGGAATAGAGAAAAGCTACCATGCCACATATATGCGTCTATTGATGATATTAAATGATTATGAATATTTAATACAAATGAATGTCCCTCATAACTTGCATAAAGTTTGCAAAGGGCTTTACAACAGTGAATCACACAGCAAAAAGCAACACTTGAGCGAAAGACGAAGGAAAACAAATGTATATCAAGTACTGAAGTGAGTGAGCTTCAGAAAGTGTATGGATGTGAACATTTATACATTTGGCCAGTAAATGACACTCAAAACATCTATTATTTCTATGTTGGTCAAAATGATAGGCTCTCTAAATGCATAACTTAAACCTTCAGGAAAGCCTTAGATCCTTTCTTAGTTAAGATGATCATGGTGGCTTCTTCTTTGTGACAACTTAAAGTAATTGTGTAGGCAATAAGTTCCGTTTTTAAGGAGGATGTACAGTATGCTTTGGAAAAAGACATTCATCTTACAGTAGCTGTCACTTTTTACAGATCACCTGGAATCCTTTTTTCTGTGGCAAATCATTTAACTCTATGAATAACAGGCACCTGTAAATAATTATTTCAGATTTTAAGGAAATAGAAATGGACATTTTGAGACATTCAGTTCTGAAAGTATTTGTGGCACTTGTAAAGAATTTAGTTTATCTTTATATCTATGTACTGTATATAAAGATAAAGGTCGTTGTATGTCTATTCTACCAGAGCATGGAAAAGACATAAAGAAGAGATAAGGGGAGGAAGAAAGGTTTTGAACATAACAGGTCTTTGATGCTTTATGGGCACATGGCAACAGTGGTGCCTATAGACAGACACATGTTGAGTTTGTACCACAATAGTACAGCAGGGAGCCACTGGTCACACTCGTTTACCGTTACACTTTTTATCCATCACCACATGCTGAGACAAATAAATGGAGAAGTAGCCAGCAGTGGTCAAAAACACAGACAGCACCACCACGGTCTGCGGATCTCTAACAGAGAAGAAATATGGCCGACGGAACAGAGTGACCTGGCCTCACAGAGACAGACTGCTCCCATATAAATACATTTCACCTAGCATCACACTAAGCATGATCTGCAGGTCTTGAGTAGCTTATAATATCTCATTACGGAAGCTAGTTTTGCATTAAAAGCTACCAACCAGACACACATGGATAACGTTATTCTACAGGTAACGTTCCTCGCTCTGCTAATGAAGCACTGGTTGTTATGAAATCAACAGGCAAGTCATCCCGATCCTGTGATTCTCCCGGAGGCCTCGAGGGACGTGTGTGTGTGTGTGTGTGTGTGTGTGTGTGTGTGTGTGTGTGTGTGTGTGTGTGTGTGTGTGTGTGTGTGTGTGTGTGTGTGTGTGTGTGTGTGTGTGTGTGTGTGTGTGTGTGTGTGTGTGTGTGTGTGTGTGTGTGTGTGTGTGTGTGTGTGTGTGTGTGTGTGTGTGTGTGTGTGTGTGTGTGTGTGTGTGTGTGTGTTTCTGAGGTAGCAGGAGTCTTTGCCTTACGTCTCCATGCGCATGCTCCTTCCTTTGCCCGCTTGTGAGGTCAAAGGGGTTTGGAGCAGGGGCCAACTCCCTGTTATATCCAACGCTTGATTGGCTCTTTTTGCCGCCCTGACGCGATTTGATTGGCTGTCGGGTCCAGCAGTCAGAGCAGTGAGCAGGTAGGGGAGGGTCTTCACTCTGCTCTGTTGCTAGGTTACAGGTATACCCCATAGATGTGGAGATACGGAGATAGAGTAGAGATAAGGATGGGGATGGGTGTGGATCCGAGCGCTGATCCGTCCTTGTGTGTGTGTGTGTCAGAATCAGGGAATGGTCGACAGGACTGAGGGTCAGGAGGGCGGGGGGAAGAGTGAGGCAGGAGAGGAGCGACAACAAGTGAGAGACACAGAGGGATTTCTTAAAAATGAGAAGAAAAGAAGAAGGTTTATTGTGTTTGAGTGTTTGAGTGCAGAGTCTTGTTCACACAGACCAACATCATTTATCCACATTCCAACAATCCAACCTGACAGATTATGCAAACATTCGACCAAATATGGAGAGATATGAAAACACCCAAATGTTCTCGCTGCTTCGTTTTGTTGTTTTAAGCACGAAAGACAACAGATTCTTGATTTGGAAATGTTTATTTGAACCCCAAAATGTCATGTTTCTTGATGTTATAATGACTGGCCAGCAGATCCCAGGCCTGTGGTTGGCTTGAAATTCATTAAAGTGCTGTTGTATTAATCACAGACGGCTGAAGACAACTGTGCTCTAAGAACAGCTGTTCCGCTGCACTTAGATTGCAATCATAGAGCGGTCAGTCGCCACTAATCGGGGTCATTTATCAATCCGTAAGACCACACATAAATGTGAAAGCACAGAAACACACACACACACAAACACACACACACACACACACACACACACACACACACACACACACACACAATGATCGATGGCTGTGCTAGGCCGGTAAGAGGGATTGATGTGCACTTGGCTGATGCTCTGTGTGTGTGTGTGTGTGTGTGTGTGTGTGTGTGTGTGTGTGTGTGTGTGTGTGTGTGTGTGTGTGTGTGTGTGTGTGTGTGTGTGTGTGTGTGTGTGTGTGTGTGTGTGTGTGTGTGTGTGTGTGTGTGTGTGTGTGTGTGTGTGTGTGTGTGTGTGTGTGTGTGTGTGTGTGTGTGTATTTTTCTTTATGTTTTCTCATAATAATGACTCGTTGCTATATCGGTATTTTCCCTATAACCACTCAAATATAACTCAAATGTTGCTTTACTAGACTTTTTATCATGTTTAATAAATCACCTATCACTTTTTAAACTAAGCTAACTCACTTTAACTGGACAGCGACTAACGGTTATAACCTGCAATCATCAAACAAATGACATGTGAGCCAAAAACAAAAGACATGCATTACATGAATCAATTAAAAGTTTATATCTCTTTTAAAATGTATTTTTGTCTGACATTGTTTGCATAATAGAATGTTGAATCTGGTTGTGGTTATCTTTGCAGAGACATATTGGGTCAAAGTATTTCATAAATGTGTATTTTCATGGCCTGTATCTGTTATAGTCCTGTGTCGAAGAAATCTCTGTCTAAGAACTAGCAAAGTGAATGCAGGTCTTATTTTGTCAAGCACTTGAATTTGTTCCAGTACTTTTATTATGAAAATCCGCTTATGGTCCCCAATTTACACAAGATAAAATTAGGATTTCCAAGGCTTAAACAAGCATTTCCTCGGAGAGTGCCTTCAGTGCTCTGCCCCAGGGTCTGTTTGGAGCTCTGAGCTTTCCTTAATGGCACTCTGGCATTGTTGGGGATGCTGTAAAAGTAACACAACAACAACAACCACTCTCAGCTTTCCTCTGGGGTTGAAGTCAGTTTGATCCAACAATATATCAGCTTTATGTTACACAGCCCCTGGCCCTCTGCAGAAAACTGCCACTGTCTGTAGGAAGTAGGCCCTCTGCTAATACCTGAGCCACGCTGCGAACAGACAACAACAGAGACCAAGTATGGATGCGTCTGATGATTAAAGCTTGTAAACATTCCCCACACTTGTCTCTACTACTGCTGGTCAGGCCAAGAACATTTGGCTGTCTAGGAAAGCTGTCAGACTGCTGAGAGAAAAAGAATGACAGGGTGAGACAGAGAGGAGGAGGAGGACCGTTGTGTTTCTTTTTTAATGCTGCGCTGATGATGGATTAAAGACCCGTCTGATTCGTAAATTATCTCGTACTTCTTTCATTTGTCCTTAAATTATTATTGTTTCCACTGCTTCTCTTCCACTTTACCCTTCTACTTGTGTTGATTCTCTTCTTTCACTTTCAAATGTTCTCATTTTTACTCACCACTTACTTTTCCCGTCACCTCTTCCTGGCTGGTTATCACACATTTATTTTTGCCTTAACTCATCTGCTCATTCCCTCTCTATTTCCTCTTCTTTTCCCTTCCTTGGTACTGCTGATTCATAATCTATCTGTGGCCAGCAAACAGAGGGCTGAAGCTTTTGGGCGAGAGAGAAAGTGAGAACGGGATACTGAGGCATCCTCCTTTGCAAACTGTCTGCTTGGCTGGCACTCTGTCTCTCGGTCTATCTGCCAGACTGTCGGTGATTTAGTGTGTCAACGCTCTCACCCTGAACCAAACAGATGATGTGGCCAGGCGAACCAGATTTGGCTCACTATTGCTATTCTCAAGCCTGTGTCATCCAGAGTCTGTTTAAATAATACAACCTGTGCTCAATTGTCTTTTGTCTCTCTTCTTTTTCCAACACCTGGGCCTGTCTTCCCAGAGTGCCTCTACCACTTAGTGTTAGGAGAAACGGAAAGAGATGGAGTGAGGGAGGGTGGCATACTAATGGTATTGTACGAAAAAGAAACAAGGGAGGAACAAAAAGATGATGGAAAAGAAAAGAGGAAAGCAGAGCAGATTACACAGCAGCAAAGGGGGGAAGTGGATAAAGTGCAACTATGGAGGAAATATGAGGGTGAAACAAAGAACTGGTCGACCAAAGTACACGACTGGGGGGGTCTGGCTCAAAAGTAGGAAGTTGTTCCTGGAGATAACTGACTCAAGCCTTAAAGCAGCGTTGTGGGGAACTCACAGAGGGCCTTTCCTGTTTACTCATTTCTCCCCCTCTTCCTTCCACTGCTGTCTTTTCAAAATCCCTGGTTGTTTTGTAAGGGGTCGCAGACAGTTGATTTGGGCCGTGCGGTAGAGTAAAAATCCAAAGTGACCCAGACCGAGAGAGAGTGTGCAGTTTGGCTGACACACTGTGATCATAAATGTAGGTCAAAGATGAACAATTTGCAAATGAGAAAGCTGGGAAAGAGAAGTAGAGGGTGAGTGGGACAAGGCTAGCATGCTTGTGTATGTTGGTGAGGGTGTGTGACCATTTTTAGAGACCACTCTACGTAATGAGCTGAGCAGGATGACAGGGCTGGGGGTGCATCGCTAAGTCCTGCGCGGCTTAAATCACGCTGGCATCTGGCTTTCAATCAAACACACGCATGTTCACATCCTGGCAGTGTCTGTGAGCATATTTATGAGCGTGTGAGTGTGTTTGAGCACCTTTAGGAGGACGGAAAGGTAGGGGGTTTAATTATGACATGGCTTCCCTCCATTCATGTGTTTTTATTTGCTACATCGGATTTATTTTCTTCCACGCTCCATATCCCTGATTAATATAATTGGGCAATCACCTCGCTCTTCAGGACACTAAGCAAATAATGTAATTCACCTAATGAATCCATCTCAATACACAACCTTAATTGCAGTTCTCTCCCTCTTCCTGCACCTTCTGCTTTCTTACCTTTTAAACAGCGCAAAGGAAAGGTTTGCCAACGGTCATACATGACATATATTTAGCTTTCCTAAATGTTTTGAATAGCTTTGCGTAATGCCGCCTTCAGAAATGTGAGATTAATTTACTATTTTTTCTGCCAGAGCGATAATCCAAACACAAAACCTTGCTTTCTCAGAGCTAAGCATACAGGCCCTATTTGATTAAATGAAACACGATTAATATTTACGGTGACGTATCCTCTTAATCTCTCTCTGAAGTAGGTCTAATTTTTCAAATCAGCCTTACTATTGTACGAGCCCAATTCTCTCATGACTCAAAGGGTGAATGAATTGGAGGGTTACACAGTACGTGTGAGTCACTCTCAAAGCTATATTTGTGTGTGTGTGTGTGTGTGTGTGTGTGTGTGTGTGTGTGTGTGTGTGTGTGTGTGTGTGTGTGTGTGTGTGTGTGTGTGTGTGTGTGTGTGTGTGTGTGTGTGTGTGTGTGTGTGTGTGTGTGTGTGTGTGTGTGTGTGTGTGTGTGTGTGTGTGTGTGTGTGTGTGTGTGTGTGTGTGTGCCTGTGGATGCATGTGTGCAACTGTGTGTGAAGTTAGCCAGCGGTAGCAAGGTTATGAATCAGATCAAACACACATACAGTAACACCAGATCAAACACACACACACACACACACACACACACACACACACACACACACACAGTAACATACTGCCTCTGGTGGAGTGAGCTGAAGGGCCGCGACCGGGTGTGACTTTGATCCTCACCACAACATCCGCTCTTCCACTCCAACTCTGCCTTTCTGCCGCTCTCCTCTCACGTGCCCCTCAGGACCCTTACCCAGGACTCAAGTTGCTTCTTTCAGATCTTCAAATAGAGCTCAGGGTGTCTTCAAACACTGAGTATCCTCCCGTTGTAACTGGACACTCAGTGAGCAGGATCCAGATTTAGAGGCTACATACTGTATCTCAGAGGGGCTTCAGGTCTCAGAGGGAGGGTTGTGTTTAGTGTCACCATCGTAATGGCCATGAGATAGTCCGTTATATTCGCTGAGATGTGAGCTTGTATGGGTGTTTTCTTTGATAATGAGCCAGATGTTAATATTTGGTGCGGGCTGCTCTTTGCAGAATGTGCCAATATTTTCTCTTCTTTTATCATAATTACACTCTCGGATGTGATTCGCGTCATTATTCCGTGTGAAGGAGATTTACTCGGAAGGGTTTGAATTGATTTAAATATGAACTGAAGACAGCATTAATACAGCTTTCTAGCTTTATCTTTGTTACTTATTAATTGTTTCAAAAAGTCAAAGCATTTAGTCATATTTAACAGCTTTGTAACTAGACATCTATCTCATCATTTGGCAACATTATTATTGTGGAAATGCCTAGTTGCCTATTGTATGCGAAAGGTTGTATTTTGATCATGTTACTGAATAATGTATATATACAGTACTAGAAATCCATAGGAATGCTCACCAATGACCTTTTCAGCCAGATATGCAGTCATACTTCCTGTGTGTGATGTGCAAATACTTTAAAAACAATGAAGATAATGATGAGATGCAGAAAGCCACTGTGTCGGATTCAAGTGTCTCATGAGGGGAGAGGAGCTAATAAGTTACATTTTAACACGTCAAACCTAATAAAACATCTTCAGGCTCATCCCCCGAAGGAGCCCAATGAATTTACTGTAATAAGAGAACAAGCAACTAGCGATGCAGCTGGGCCACAGCAATCCCTGAACAGGCAAGTAATAGAGTGATAATATTAAATATATAACAAACAATGAAATTAGAAAGCAGCAGCACAATTGGCCACACACATTGCTCCTGACTGAGTCATTTAGACACTGATTTCATACACTCATTTTACCCTTTAGCGGAGCGTATCCTTTACAGTGATGTCAAGACACATTTCCATAGTTAAGAATGCGACTACATGCACACATGCATCCACTTGCATTAAAAAAACACAACCGCTGAACAATTTGACATCCATGCAAAATGTCAGCCTTCTCTAGAGTGGAAACTGTAGCAGCCATAGGGTGTGGACATTTTTGTTAACCAATCGAAATACTGTAAGACTCTTAAGTCTGTGGTCAAGTTATTAAGGAAATAAACACAAAGTTATAGATAGGTTCAAGTTTGACACTGCAATGTTCTTTCGCAAAAAAAATTGTCATTAGTTTTACCCATACAGTATTTGTTTGGCAGTGCAGAATGAAGCTTGAAATGGCCCAGGTGCCGTCATCTCAATGCCTGAAGCTATGGAAATCCTGACTTGACAGTAGGCGGAAAATAACGAGCTGGAGTTAGGGGCCGTGAATGATAACATGGTAAAGAGACGTTTTACATCCTCCACAGAAGTGATACATTTTTGATTGCTTTTTCTCAAACACTGTTCAACTAAATGTTATTATTTATCATACGATTAATCAAGCTCCATTGATTAAGAGTTGTTATTTTCTAAATTCCCTCCACTCCAACCAAATCATTTTTCATTACTCTCAACAATGGGTTTAGAGTTGATCTTTGCGTAGCTTATCACCTTATGGCCTTTATCCCTAACTTTAAATCCACCTGGTGTTATTTTGCCACATTAGAACAGTGTGTGTAATGCAGAAGAATCTGAATTCCTCATTTGTTCTGGACACAGTGTTTGGACAAGCCTCCCTGTAATCTCCTCGACTAGGACTTGGCAGCTCCTCCTCTAATAAAGGAGATGAAGACAATGCTTCTCACTATGGAAATGTGGGCAGAGGCTTTGATGCTTTATGCACTCGGGCTTTTCGAAGTACGTGTCCAGTTCTCCCTCACACCTTCCCCTCTCTCCAACCCTCCGCCCCCGCTTGGCTCTGATCGATCCAACCATGTCTCCTAGTCCCACATGTCATCTTTTTTCTTTGACACGGCTCTCCTCTGCCCACTGCTTGGTATTCTGGGGTGGGAATGCATGCACCATCGCAGATCCATCAGCTGCGATCGGAATGCCGCACCACGGCTCTGGGAAATGGAGGGATGAGAAGGGAGAGAGAGGTGGAGGGAGAAAGAGGGGGGAGGGAGGGAGAGTGAGAGGGCAGGTCAGTGGCTTGTCGACATCCTTCCGGGACTAAAGCCTCAGACTGACAGGGAGAAAGAGGGAGAGGGATGGGAGAGGAGGGGTAAAGGCAAGAAACATGTAGCACATAATATTCTTATTTATTCTCTATGTAGGGATCCAAATGCTTTCATAGATTAAAACATCAAATGGGTTAGTTCCAGGCTCCATATAGTGTATAGTATAGATGATAACTTTATAAATACAGATGTTTTATAGTGAAATGACTTCAGTCAAAGGAAGAATTGTAGATCTATTCTCTCTGTTCTGCTTGTGAAGCCAAATGTATTTTATTTATAGGTGGCCGAGACAGCTCAACTCACTGCAACTTAAAGAAAACACGTGCAAATAAACAAGACAAGCCAAGGATCAAACATCTTCACCACTTTGAAAACACAAAGGCAGAAAAAAACTCATACACTTATTAAAAAAGCAAACCACTTTCACAGGATAAAAATGTGCTACATAAGATATTTTAACCCTACGGCGGGAAGACAGACATACTAAGGTTCAGTCCATTAGCGGATGGTTTTAGCTGGCTTGGGATCATTTACAGGTGTCATGTGTTTATGTTTATAGAGATTGAAAGAAAAACTGTACTGTAAAGTATACTGTCAAATATATAATAATTTAGGTTGTAGTTTGAATATATCTATTTACTCTCACAGATGTAATGGGCCAAACAGACATTTGTAGCCTGTCATTGTCCCCGAGGGTGGCATTACTGAGTCTTTTAGCAAAGCCTTATGCATTTCATCTTTTCATCACACAATCCTCTCCACACAATATTTAGTTTTTCCATCAGCTCACTTTCCTCTCTTCAACTCGCTCATCATCCCTTCCTTCTCTTGTCAGAGCGGAGGGAGAAGCAGGCAAGCGCTGATCGTATCGAATGTATCTCTCTTCCTCATTTATCGCTCTATCTTTGTTGCGCTCTTCCTCTCTGGGCCATCTCCATCCTCTCTGTGTGTTCTCCCCCATGGCTTTCCTCTACATCAGTGCGTTGCCTTGGTAATTACCAGTTGTCTTATACAGACAGATGGAATAAGAGAGAATGACGGGCAATTTTCCCAGTGCCTGTCTTCCCCGTTTATGTGCACGCGACTTCTTTATTTGTGTGTGCGTTCTGAATGCACGCTTCTTAACTTCTCTCCATCTCTTTCAGAGTTTCTGCCCTCACTTCCCCGCCTTACTCTCTCTCTGTGAGTTTGCCTATGTGCACATTTCATCTGTGTTTGTGAGAGTGTGTGTTCGTAAGGCGGACGTGGGGAATTACCTGACAGAATGTGTTAGTCTAGGATGGAGGAGTGGGACAGTCTCATCTCCTGCTGTTGTGTTGGCCATTTTAGATGCCAGGTGTCACTCTGGACCTCTGCAGGTCCCCAGGAGGGACCACTGCCTTCCTCTCCTCTTCTCTTTTTCTCCCAGCATGCCCTTAACACAGCAGTGGAGTGCAGACAAGGGCTATTTCTGTCCTTAAACTGTCAGGGCAAGAGAGGAAGTGAAGGATGGCTGGAGAAGAGAGTGAGAGGCAAACAAGGGCGGAGCTCGGTGTTGAGTGTTTATATGAGTTCAAATTGTATTAATGTCCTCCAATTAATTCTCCACACTCTCTTTCAGGCTGGTATGATCAGGATGGAGCACGAGGAGTTTTTTATCGAGCCAGTGGAGAGGAGAGATGGAGTGATGGAAGAGGAGGAGGACGGAGGAGAAGGGAGGACACACATCGTCTATCGCTCCTCAGCCGTAAAGAAAGGGCCTATCAGCAGCACGGCGGCAGACTACCACTCCAGAGGTCAGTCTGTGCCATCCTCCACTCTTACACACCCTTCACTGAATCTGCGCACTTCAGCTCTATGCTCTATTTCACTCCATCTTTACCTGACATGTGGGAATGATTTAATGGCAATGGCTGCAAGCTAAGGCCCTGATCAGACCACCCCCCATTTGAAACCTACATACATATTAGTCCTGCCTTTTCAATATCATTAATGTTCTCTGCAGCACATCTTCAAACATTACACGGACTGTTCCTTGCGTTTAAACCATTGTTCCCTCACACACCTGCTTATTTAATCATATCAAATACAGCCAGTCCCAGCATGAGCATACACTGCGCTGTCAAAAACATTACACCTACACAGACTCAAATACGTCTTCCTGTCACTGCACACATTTTCCAGTGACAAAGGAGTGACATATGGAGACTTACGTGTTTAATTGTTGAGGTAACGCCCTCTATATCTTTAACAGAATTATATACTGCCTCAACAATTAACAGCTGGCACTCAACTCTTTGGTTTCCAGGCGTGTCTGCCTCCATTTTCCACTCTACAGATGAAATGAATTAAGTGAAACAACAAGTAGCACTTTCTTTTAGAGGAAGAATAATACTTATAGTATGACAGAGCATGTCTGCTCTGGGGTAAAAGGGAAGGAAAGCAAATATGTATTCAAATAGACCTTAATACTCAATGTCTGAACCTTATCACGCAGGCAATATTTTATGTTCAACATTAGAATTCAGCTTGTCTCCGGTTTTCATCTTGGATTACTCTCAAATTGTCTTTTTCAATTAAATTAGGGGAAACAAATCTGACCTTAAGGAAGATAAATGAGGTTGTTCAAGGTCCACATCTCTGATAAAAGTGTCGACTCAAGAATATAATTCATTTATCCAACTCTTTTACATTTAGCTAAATTGGAGTTTTGAGAATGTATAATGTACAAGTCACCATTCAATGTTTCTGATTTAGTATTCAGTAAATCTTTACAGTTTGCTGCACGAACAACACATTTTTGAAACCTTATATTATCCTGGGCGGGGCATTTATTTGGTCATACCTGCAAACATTGAGCATACAGTGAACCAGTATCAGCTGTAAGAAGAGAATATTACATATATCTTTGCTTAAATAAAAAGGTTTGGTTGTAATGTTTTTGTTGTGAGAAGGAATCCTACCGTCCATCTGAAATACATAGGGCACTTTAGTTTTGGAATTTATCTGAAAATATGGCAAGTAAAAGTATCATTTTCTGCTTTTCTTTTGTGTATCTAAGTCATTTTTGAAATGGTGCACATGTTATTGTTAAACAAACCAGAAAAAGAAAGGCAAAAAATCCAAGAAAACAGGATATCCAGTGAAAGGCTGTACTGTCAGGGGTTTAAGTACTTGGCTTGTTTTGAAAATAAAATATTACGGCAAGGTTTGCTTTAGGCTTGTGTCAGGGATGGTGGCTGCCCAATAACAGTGATTGATCTGATGCCTACAAGTCAATCAATGTTGACCCTCGACCTGTGCAAGAGGCTCTACTCATCTCCAAAGCAAATCTCTTCCCTCATCAAGTCTCCCATGTTGTACAGGAGCGAGACGGAGCGCTTTATAGCGAGTGTATATAGATGAGATCTGTGTCTTCCTATTCTGAGCAGTTGACTCAAGAAGGTCTAATAATATACAGAGAGAGAGAGTTTCCATAGGAACACCCAGCGAGGACAGACTGCATTAGAGTAACACAGTTCGCTCCCACTGTTACTGATACCTGGCAGTACATCCACATACGTACACACACATGAGCGCAAACATGCACACACTAAGATACCTATACAGAAAAAATATAACACACACACACACACAGACACACAGGATGTAACCACACGCAGTTTACACAACTCCCTTGATCATACATTTACATCTCGGAACACACATACATGCTGCATGCACACAGACACGCAGACACACGCACAACACGTCTCACTGCTCCTTGTTGCCTTTGAATCTTTCTTTCTAATGAAGAGTGGGGTGCAGATCAATAGCGTAGGATAGAACAGGCCACAGTGTGTGTGTGTGCCTGTGTGTGTCTGTGTGTGCCTGTGTGTGTCTGTGTGTGCGTGCATGTATAGCGTGGGCATGAGTTCTGTGGTCGTCTGGCTTTGAGTGCTGGGATTTTCAAGGCCAAGCAGACAGAGCGACTGACACACAGACAGGCAACCAGGCATGTGCTGCTCCCTGTGGCATTTGATGTGGATCTCTCTCTTCGTTTCTCTTCTCTTTTTCCTTCTAATTTTTCTCTGTTCTATTCTAGACCACAACATTATGTAAACAGAGGTTTACCTTCCAGTTGTTACATCATGTGACTATAATATCATGGACACATAGGAAGCACATTATATGCCGCCTTTAACCCAAACCCTTTCCTCTCCTCTTTTGGTTCCTCATGTTCTCTTTCGCCGAAAATATACCCCCTGTAGATCAATCAGGGACATTAGCAAATTCATTAATAATCAATCAATCATTTCTGGAGATCTCATTTGCGAAGCATGCCTAAATCACAGCCAGTTATTGAATGTTGGGCTCATTTCCTGGCCAAAGACAGAGGGAAGGAAGTTATATTTAGCAAGGTAATAGAGGAGCTCAAGAAGGAGAGAAAGAGAGAAGAAGAAGGAGCGAGATTGATCGGTTTCTTACACCATAAGCTGAGGAGGTGTGAATCAATGTCCAAAGTTGAGAGAGCAAGCTTTATTACTAATATGCCACATTCTTCAATTAATCGCTGCAGCCATAGAAAATGAAGGATTGCCATTCATTTTTTAGCTATGCAGACGAAGCTCCATCATTCAATCTGTCTTTCCTTTGATCCTTACAATTTCAGTTTATACTCATTTTATTTATTTGTGGTTTTTATCAATATCTTTCTGTACTGCTGTTTTTATTTCCTTTTATTCACTTTCTCCTCAGTTTTTTTGCTTTATCTTGCTCCTTTTTGATCAAAACAATGCTCTTGTGTTGTTTTTTAATGAGGCTAGACAGTTAGGGTGGGGTTGGTATTTTGTCTAGTGGGACTGGACTTCTTGTGTGGGTGTGTTGCTTTGTTTACAAACATGTGTATGTGTGCCACTGCAGTGATGTGTCCAGAGTTCTGAGACATTTGCAAACAGATGGACAACCAGAGGGCTTTTTTCCCTAAATATCCCTTACCTAATCTACTTCCTGGACTGGGCTCCCAAATTAACATTACCCATTAATTCACAAATGTTCGTACTTTCTTTCTTGTATAGTTACACCTTTTAGCACTACAGAAGCAACTTGTTAGACTGTAATTTGCTATATTTTCGTGGCATATAAATTATGTTTCAACAACTACACACAGTAGGTTATATTGTATTACAAAAATAAGTCCTTTGCAGCTGACTGGTTTTGGTTGACATTTCAGAGATTTGTATTGTTCTCAAGGCAGAAAGGCTCCCTGCAGCATCCAGGGCAGAGTGATTGCCATTAGCTTCTGGACTGACACTGGGCCGAGGACTGAGGCAACTATACACACAGAAGCCCATGCATCTGCACAAAGGCAGCATTTGTTTTACCCCTCAGGCTATTCTGCATTGCTATTGTATGTTTTGTGCCTCACTTTTCTGGGCTGGTGTGAGCTGTTGTTAGGTTTAATGTTTTTGTGTTGCTGGTGTAGGCTATGCCCCATCGCACAGCAGCGATACAATGACCCGTCAGCTTTGGCCTGAGCAGAGAGGAAATCGGAGAGGGGGCATACAGACGCCAGTGCCCTAGTCACTGTAGCTTAACACTAGAACCGCAAAGCATTTTTACCCCCCTGCACTTTTTTTTTTTACATAGCCTATATGTAGCCTAACTGAAATGAAATGAAACCCACACAAATATGTTACTAAATGAGTTTGACTACAATTAGAATATTTATCACCTAGTTAATTTTGGGGGTTGTGGGATGAAAATAAAAACAATGTTGACCCAGAACCACCAAAAGGGGTAATTTTTACCCCCCCATAGAAACAGCTGTTTAATGTTGCACTATTGGCACCACTACCGGTTGCCTAGCAATGGCTATTGTTTAGATGCCCTTTGATAAGCAGGGTTTCATTTCATGAGCTTGAGCGATAGCTAGATTGGATCGAAAGGGACATAAGAGAAAAAAAGAATCGTACGCGAGAGAGATCAGTGATCCAGGTTCAGGCTGCTGCTGACAGCGAACACGCATATCTGTGCGTGTTCCTCCACTCTGCGGTTCTAGGCGCTTTCACACCGCAGTACTTTTCCCACTTTAGTTCCGATACAGTTCCGAAATGTTGCGTTCACACCAAAAAAAACAGAACTAAAATGAGTTCATGAGAACCTTTTTACCCCCTTTTCCATCCCTGAGAGCAGGGGCTTGGGAGAAAAAGGTTACTATTTCTGATTGGCTGGGCAGATTGCAAACCACGGCCCGTAAAACTCCCAAAAGGTTTTGTGAAGCCGCCATTTTATTATCCTCGCATTAGCATTATTAGCATTAGCATTAGCCCAGCGCACAAACGCATAGAGACTAACTTATGGCAACACAAAAGAAAACATGGGAGCTGTGGAGATTAGGAAGTGTCGGCGTTCTAGCGTACTGAAGCCAGTCCCCAACTCCGGGGACTTCCGGCCGGGGACTTCGGGTGGCAGTATACGCCGTGAAGTTGTTTGCGGCCTGCCAGTAAACCCAAAGCAGAAGAAGAAGTGACTTCAGCGGCTTCATTTGCCTAATCCTCCCCCAGGTACTTATTCCGGTGTGAACGCGATCTGTACTTAGTTCATGAGAACTAACGAGTTCATGAGAACTAACGAGTTCTCATGAACTACACCTAATATACCTAATTCATACCAATGCAACTCCGGTTCAAGCTCCGTTGCTAGAGCTTTTCAGGTTCAGAACCGGTTCTTCGGTTTAGCTCCGGCTCTTTTCACACTGCCCAGAGTCCGACTGGTGCTGCGTCATTGTGTCATCGTTTGCGTCATGACGTAACCGTTTGCGTGCCTGCTTCATAAAGCCAAACGTCGGCACTACATTGCTGTGTGCCCCTTTGTACAAATTTGTCCCGTTATCAGAATCAGAATACCTTTATTAGTCCCACAGAGGGGAAATGTGCAGTGTTGAAGCAGGAAAGAGCCACAGACAGCTTAGTGTCGAATATCTTACATGCGTTAAAAAGTACTAAATTATAATATAATAAAAGATATGCTAAAAAAGTACTAAGTTATAATATAATAAACAATATGCTAAAAAAAAAGATTAAAAGTTACATAATTTTCAAAAATAAAGATCAAAAACAAATCAAATCTACAAATCAAATCCTGTAGCGGTTCTTAGGATTTAGCAGCCTAGTATATATTACAGTTATTGAAGATGGCATATGTATATAAAGTATGTATTGCACATATTGCACATAGTTTGACGGTATTTAACAGCAGCAAGTTACACAATGTTATAATCGGGAGATAAGTTTCCATTCATTTCGGCAAGCCAGGGCAACAACGATTAAAAGATTTCTTGCTCCCAAACCAATTGTGTATTTCATTACAAAAAGCAGTTATACCATACTATGTTTAGGTACTAATGAATTATATCCTCAAAACAAACGTACACATAAATAACAAACGAAAATACATAATTTAATAAATCCACAATATGATAACATTTTACAGATTCATTTAATAAACTTTTACAAAACATAGGTTGATGTTATATCGGGGGGAAAAATACATATTTAAACATTTCAATTAGTTTCTGCATATTTAAGTAATGCTAGTTTATATAACAGATGAACAGATGTACAATATCCAGAAAGTAGATGCAAAAAATATATATAATGTGTGCATTTCCAACATATCCTCTGAAAGAGTGTTAGTCGTTGAGTTGAGTAGTGAGCCATTCGTTTTTTTTTCGTGGTGCGATGTCTGCTGAGAAGTCCTTGTGTGCATCGCTGTCTTTGAGGACATCTGGGTCTGGCAGCTCCCCCCGCACAGCCTTGTAACGTGTACTCCTTTGAACATGTTTATATGATAATTAGGACTTTAAGAACAATTTTACACTCAGACAACAATCTCAAAGTTGTAGCAGGGCAGGCTACATAGAATTACTTAGGACAATATATATTACCTTACACCGTCAGCAACTGTAAACTGCTTTGGCTTAGTGGAAATGAACACCATGTCACTCACTCTGCCTGGTTTCACACCCTAACACAAAATAATTGTCAAATTAATTGAAAAGGTCGTAGATGCAACATACTAAATCAGCTCTTGGCACAAAGGAAATACTCATTAAACCGTGGATTGGTTGTGAACACATACTGTACTTACCATGGTTCTTGGCTTGTGCCATCGCTGGTCTGTTTCAGTGCAGCTGAGGACAGGGGGTTCAGCAGCCAGGTTGAGTGTGGAGTAGTGTGCGGTCTGGAACAGCAGTGCAACATTGTGGTTGCAGAGTGCTGTTCCAGCTACACAGGAACACTTTGCCACTACAATCTCCACAGGTGAGCAGTTCTCAAAGACAATCTAAACAGTAAAACAAAATGTCAGTCATTTTACATTTAGGACACTGCTTCAATACAACACAGACAAATGAGAAAGCTGAGAGCAGGCTCATCAGGCAAGTAGTAGGTGTGGGAAAAGGCTAAACCATGTCAGGTTATCAATCACATCACATACACAGAAGTTCTGCTGTTTGGAATACTGTAATTGAAGGACATTCTAACAGATAAGCCCTCTCAGCTGTCTCAATTTATTATCTTATTATATTATAACTACATAAAATAGTGTTAGTAGAACGTTGAACAGCTTAACATAGATGTAGGGTACAAAACCAGCACTTACTGTACCTAGCACTGGCCAACACAAATAACTGGACCCTACATGGATACTAACCATTCAGTAAAGAACAGCAGCCGTCACAACCAGTTTCTGGGGTTTCCATAAAAGCAGAGACAGTTTTCAACCTTTCATTAAGAATCTTTGATGAAAGCTAAGTTTGGGTTTAGCTAATGTATTTATCATTTTACACGACAGGGTTACAAAACGAAAATAAATCTGTAGCCCCTTCATGCTACACACACATAGCTAGCTACCAGTTGATGTGAGCTAATTTATTGTCACTATTATCACGAATCTGTTGCAAAACGTCAGCTAGCTGGGCTTTTTTTAATCCTAAATCACAGGTTACCTACTCTAGCCACATCAAAACCCCAGAACAGGAACCTGATTGAGGCTTTGAACCGATGAACACTTTTTATTTTTGTCCCTACTCTGAGATCGTGAGGCTTTTCATGCTTTCTCATGGACCTATAACAGCTAGCCCTGACGCTCACTCTCCCTGAAGGTAGATCTTTGTTTGAAACTGTGGGGAATTGGACATCATTCATGTTATCCAAAACACGTAATAGTACATCATTAAAATGCTTTACACTGTATCAAGACTGTCAAGTTGTCAAAGTTAGCCAGTGACGACAGCTTTGTTTGTCACTTACCTTCATAATTGTCGATGTAACTGGATATGTACATCTTGAACCTCTTTTCTCTTTTGCTCCTCGGGGCTGAGTCTACCGCTTGTACCAGCCAATGTACATCACTGATGTTAACCTTCGGTAGGTCTTGGAGACATCGAGTGTAAAATAGTGCCAACACGTTAACGTTAGCCTTCTCACTTTACTCTACCGCTATCTGTATGCTATCTGTATGCTATCTATCTATCTATCTATCTATCTATCTATCTATCTATCTATCTATCTATCTATCTATCTATCTATCTATCTATCTATCTATCTATCTATCTATCTATCTATCTATCTATCTATCTATCTATCTATCTATCTATCTATCTATCTATCTATCTATCTATCTATCTATCTATCTATCTATCTATCTATCTATCTATCTATCTATCGATCGCTATCTACCCGCTCAACCACTCCACAGCGTAGACCGGAAGTTTACAACCGCACACCCAGCCGCCGGAAGTTGATAGACGCCATCTTGTGCAACTAGCCTATACAGACCACAGTTTGTTACATTGTTTCATTTTTCAGAAGGTTCGGTTTACGTTCACACAGGCAAAACTCAAACGGGCTATAAACTTTAAGCACAAGGTGCTCCCATATGACACTGTCTCATTGTTTTCCTACTGTTACTGTGTCTGTGCACAAAGAAATATTGCATCAAACCAATACAACGGAATAGTGTATGTTCCAGGGCGCATGATGTGTGTTTGCGTGCAGACAGTGCAACATTAAGATTAAACAAATGTATTTCATTTTGGAACACCCACATATACATATGGAGTTGGCCAGATGTGTGTAAATTACTGTTCATCGTCATTTGAAAACAAATGCCGCACATACACACACACACACACACACACACACACACACACACACACACACACGTCATGCGCCTTAGTGACCGGACATCTTCTTCATAAAACGAGTAATTGGGGGATTAATCGGGCAGTTCGATGTGTGTAGAGGTGTGTGTGGTTAAACGTAGCAGCCTGCGGTCGCTCTTTAGCTGTTCTAATGAAAGTAAACACAGTGAAGGTGTTGTGTAAAAGGCACAGCTCTTTGCGCGCTGGTGCTGGACTTCTCAGAGGCGGAGTTACATGTCCCGCTGCCTCCTGGTGCTGCAGCGATTTCATGAAGTGAATGAGAGTCCGAGTTCGAAATATATCTAAAATAATGTATGCACTGCCATTTCCCAACATAAACATTACAGTGTGCAATGAAACGGTTGTCTCCTGTGTGCTCCACTACTTGGCGCTCCTGTAACTTTCTCGTGCGAACAAGATACAGTATCTTTTTTTTTTTCATTGCCCTTTAGGGGCTCCGTACAATACAAAAGTAAATGCAAATATTTAATTAAAAAAAGTAAAGTCCTCCTGAGTCATCTGTCTCAAGTCAAGTCTCAAGTCATGAATACCAAGTCAAAGTCAAGTCTTTTATCAATGCCAAGCAAGACTCAAGTCCAAAAATATGTCACATGACTTCCCCCACCTCTGACACACACACACACACACACACACACACACACACACACACACACACACACACACACACACACACACACACACACACACACACACACACACACACACACACACACACACACACACACACACACACACACACACACACACACACACACACACACACACACACACACACACACACACACACAGGCCCCAGCAGGCACTTTGCGGAACATCTTGGCTCTTGTTGAAATCAGAAATAGCCACCTGCAAACCCCGGAAAGGTGACATTCTCCTGAGGTACTTATGAGGCTTATTTAAGACAATGTGCTGAGCGAATCCTCTAAACCCCTTTACTTTGGACCTGCATTACCACAAGCTATAAGAGCATGTGGACATCTTTGAAGGGAGATTCCAGGTTTTATAGAAGGCAGTTCAAACAAAGGGGAGCAGTAAAGTGAGACAAAATAAATGTGGTTGTGATCATCCCTTTAGTTCAACATTGACCTGTTCTGCTTGCCTAGTTTAGCAGTTTTTATGCATTCAAGAATGATAACCGTTTTTAGCTGTTTTGTTTTACCTTCAAAAATAGTTATTTCGGTAATTTTTCAAACACTTTCCTTTCTATTACCTGACTATTTTCCCATACGCAACATGTTCCTATTTTACCACAGTCTCATTCACCTCAAAGCAAAATTGGCTGTCTAAGCCCTTCTAGGAATGAAGTCAGGAGCCCCTGTGTCCTGAGTGTCTGTAACCTGCTGTTTTAGGCTTTAACATCAGTACTTTTAAAGGGGAATTTCTCCACTCTATATAGCACATGTAAACAATGACATCTGCCAAAGCTTGTCTGGGGCTAAGCATTTTTTGCAAAAAAAAACCTAAAGCTCTCCAAAATGTGGAAACAGAAACCTCAGTGAACCATTTTAGCATGGATAAATACCGGTGGTAAGTATACTCTTTTCAGGAAAGGAAGGTGTCCATTAGAAATCATTATATTTAGACCTAAACAGAATATTCAAACTCTTCTCTCTATCCCAACACCATGTTGTGATTTCAAATTGT
Organism: Notothenia rossii; assembly: GCF_949606895.1. Taxonomy (NCBI): domain Eukaryota; kingdom Metazoa; phylum Chordata; class Actinopteri; order Perciformes; family Nototheniidae; genus Notothenia; species Notothenia rossii. The sequence goes on along the minus strand of NC_136901.1, from coordinate 74,259,938 downwards.
GTTGCTCTAATTTCTTTAATTTTACAATTTATTTTGTATTTATTTTGTATCTGTTAAGTGTAGTGTCCCTTACATAAATCTTATAAAAATGTTGACTTATTTTTGTATTAATCAAATAAAACTGTCTTTAATAAGATCAGCTGGTTGTTCAGGTCCGTCCCCATCTCAGCAGCTGCATGCTGATTTTAGGTCTGCAGAACAGAGACGCCACGTTCTGTTTCACAGCCTGCATTATATAGGAAACATGTGGTTTATGTATGTAATAATGTGTAATAACGTGTAATACCATATAATAATAGGGGTGTTATATTGGGCAGTGGGGATTCACTTTTGATTAGCAGTGTGCATTAGTGCATACCTGCACAAGCACACACACATGCAGACAAGCAGAAACATACACACACAGAAGACCAAAACCGTACACAGGTGCAAGAATACTCTAACATGTGTGCACTTTATGCAAACACACAGATACAGTATGTTTGTGGGAATGAGTGTCAGCCCAGGTGTGCCTCTGGGAGGAAATTACAGTGTTAGGAGGGGAAGTATTTCAGCAGCCAGCTGCTTCCTCTCTGCCTCTCTGTGGCCACTGGCTCTATCCCTGGAGAGCACGGCTGGCTTTTAACCACACTCAGCATATGTGTGTGTGTGTTCACATTCATGCATTCAGGCATGTATGTGTGTCCCTGTGCGTTTGCAGGTTTTATTTCTTGCCTGTTTCACTCATGACTGACTGACAGCGTTTGTGTGTCCACTGCTGTGTATGTGTGTATTTGTCCGTGTGCCTGCATCGCATCCCTCTGTGTGTGTTCTGTGTGACTTGTCACCTGCTAGTAAGCTCTCAGCAGGGAGCCATCACTCACTGTGCCACAGCGCTGCCTTTAAACAGCGCAGGACTCCGGGGATAATAGCAGGGTGCGGCCGACCTCTGCTCCAGTCTGCAGCCACCGCCGCTGCACTGACCTGTGCACAGTATGCTTGTGTGTGTGTGTGTGTGGGGGGGTTTCTGTCTGTGAGACAAAGAGAGAGTGAGGATGAGGTGGAGAAGAAGGGAAGCCTTGGAGGGATGAAGGGGGTTATTACAGCCTTAGTGATTGAGAGAGATTCACTATAATCGTGGTCATCATAATGTTTTGACAAGATTCTCTCTGAGCCTTGGTGATGCCTCTGATGTGGAGTTCATATTTTGAATACCAGACTCTTGATGTGGTAATCCTGCTCCACAGATATGTGTGAATAGATATGATGAACAATGATCATTTTGCATGGCTTGGGTTTATGGCAAAGGTTGTTGTAATGTCATAGGTGCTTATCAGCATTTCATGAAGAGTTTGCATACAGTTAGACCTGCATTAAGACCTGTAGTATTACAAAATAAAGCACATTAATAGTAATTAGGGGTTTTCAAACTAAATACAGCGGTTTTAGCATAGAACCAATAACTCCTTGACAAAAAGTACTACAGAAAATTTATATTTTGATTCTATGAACAATGTGCAATGTGTCAAGGCAGTTTGTGGACTATGAATGTGCAATGATAATACATTACATGCCATCATTTAAATGTGTGTGTATGCAGGGCTCACACACAGCAGCAGGTAGAACTGCAGGTCTACAATTACATGCAACAGACGTCCCTGGAGGTGGCCAATGTTCTGTGTTAGCATCAGTTATGTAACCAGCCAACCTCGGGGACCAAAGCTCATGGAAGATGAGATGGCGTGTGACTTCCTTCCACCCACTACTGTCACAATGCTGCAAACACACTCTGTACACTTGCACACACACACAGACACACGCTGTGTTAAATCTGGCACTCCTCAGAGAAGTGTGGGAGCCACTGCCATTGCTGTAGAAGCTTCCTTGATGTGCACGCTTGAACAGGAAAATATGAAATTGGTTTCTAAAGTTAAGGCGTACTACTGTACAAGCCACTTACTGAAACAATGTTAATGTGGTAATGTCTGTGTAAAGAGGATGTAATACTATTGCAGTTGATTCAGAGGTTAATGGAGCCTCTCATTTGAACGAGACTTAAATCGCTCTGGAGACCCAAATACATTCATTGCTATTAGAGCAGTGTGCGTGCGTACATTTGTACTTTGCTGCGGATAAACATGTTCCCCAAGCGCAACATTATTGAGGTGTGTGTTTTCACCCCTTTTTTTGTATAATTGTTTCTATAAAGTCGATCAATATGAAACTAAAGTGGCAGTAATTGACAGAGAAGCCTGAACTCAAGGTACATTTAGTCGCTTTTCCTGGGGCTTTCATTTATATCGCCTGATATTCATAAGCTGATGGCATCTGCTCATTTTTCACAGAGAAAGATGTATTGACACGTAAGCTCAGTAATTGTTCATCCACAGCACTTTTTGCTTGTCGTAACTCAAAGTACATTTACTAGCTTTTTTCAGAGCTTTCATCTGTGTTATACTTATAGATACAAACAAGTCCAGACGTCTTGAAATTGTAAAAACTTCTTCTGTCATGTCAACACATTCAATGACAACTAAGCACACTCTGTTTGCTGATCATGTGATTATTCTTTCCTTAACAAACAAAGACAGAATTTGTTGCTATTTGTGAACACAAAGGCCATAATGCTCAGACGTCCATGCGGTGAGAATGAAATTTGTCAGAGTGGAGTTTGTGCCTCATGGCTGCTGTCTGATTAGCAGAGTGATGTGTGGTGGTGGGAGTTTGTTAGGCTTCAGTTCATTTGCCGCTGCGCACCCGAGGGAAGTTTAATTAAATAAAACACAGCTCGGTGCTTCTTCATTCAACGATGGCTATAATACTAGCCAAGGGCATAAAGGACAGACTTGTTTATGGCTCAGACACTAGGTTAAAAATGAGTAGTACAGGTGTAAGGTATTTATTGTATAGTGAGTCAATGTTGTTGTTTGTTATAATGACAGCTTGAACTTTCAATGCCCATCAATTAACTGGTGTTTGAAATAAGCTTAGATATATATACACATGTACGTTGGACAATGCTTCTGTAATTTTTTCCCAAACCTGTCCTTTGTAAATAAACAAACAAACACATCACTTATTTTTAATCTGATCAAAAACTCTAAGATCACTATACATCAGAGGAGGGGGAGGGAAGAAGAAAAAATCCAACAATCTTCATCTTCTTTGCTCCCACTGCCGTAGACGTTGTGTAGCATTAGTCTGATGTGTTCAGATTTAGCTCAAATAAAAGTAGAGTATGGCAGAGGATGGGGAGAGGGAGGAGAAAACAAGGCCATTTTAGAGATTAGCAGGAGATAAAAATAAATATGTCATACTGTTGACTGCACTCAATGACCCGGAGTGACTCTCGAATCCAGATGGGTCATGTTGGGATTGTCCGTACGCGGTTGTTCCCGGACCTCTAATGGTGTGGGCTTGTATGGAGAAATGAAAACAACATATTATGTTATTTCTCCGATGCTACAATAATCTAATGATACTTAGATACTCTAATGATACTTTCTAATTGTGTTTTCTTCTCCTTGCTGGCTCTGTTCGCACCCTGTATGGTGTGGCTGCATCAACATGTATTAGTAACACTCGGCTGGTTGGGAGGCCTTTCATGCATAATTGGATACTTTAATTAATTGGAATTTAATAAAATGCATAACAGTTTCATTTTACAATCTGTACTGTAGCATATCATCCTTATTATAAATGCAAAATTAAGTAATAGATCACTTCGAAATTTCAGTTTCAATAAATATGTACAATAGGTTTGAACATGTGCCACCTCATACTTAAACAAATATGAGCCGCTATCCTGTTTCTACATAATTAATCTGATTTGTTATATATGCTTTCGATTGAACTTAATTACTGCTTTGACTTCAGTTTCCTCCAGATAAAGAAGTCCAACATGTTTAAACTTGGTGGATGGTTGGGTTTCAAAGTGAAGGACTTTGTATTAAAAACAAGGGGTCAACAGTTAGTTTATTTTATTGTGTCCTGTGTGTTTACTTTGTTACCAAGACAACTATGTTTAAATGCCATTTTCTTAATGTCTTTCATTTTTGTAAAGCACTTTGAATTGCCTTGCCTTGCCTTGCCTATGTTATGAGTTTTGTAACATTTCTAGCCATTTAGACATCAATCTAAAAAAGAATTTAGAGGTTGAGTGTTAATTTAAAAAATACCGTCCACAGAAAATAAAATGTTCTTCAGGAACACTCAGGCAGAACAGAGACAAAAGGTGTACAAAGAAAACGTTTGTAGTCGAGGATTTAAGTTATGCTTAAGTTAAGATGTAATGGTTTCTGTGCTATGTTGTTAAAAAGCGTGACCTGTCTGGCATTACAAATCATATTTGATTATGCAAACTTTGGTAAAGCTGATATTCCCACATCAGACGCTACATAAATCAGATCAGGGTTGATTTGAAATGTTAGTTTTGTACCGCTGGAACAGGGCTCGTCAGTTTTAGAGTATTCACTTTGTTACGCTGTGGGATGATCTGCATCTGACAAGTGTGTGATAGATATAATTAAGCCACTGGTTTACACAGCCAGTTGAAAGTAACTGTGAAAGCCCTTTGCTTTTATGTAATGTGTCCTCAGCAGCTGTGGTCAGAATCACGCTGAGACAATTAAAGATTGCACGCTGGCATGGCTTGTGTGTGTGTGTGTGTGTGTGTGTGTGTGTGTGTGTGTGTGTGTGTGTGTGTGTGTGTGTGTGTGTGTGTGTGTGTGTGTGTGTGTGTGTGTGTGTGTGTGTGTGTGTGTGTGTGTGTGTGTGTGTGTGTGTGTGTGTGTGTGTGTGTGTGTGTGTGTGTGTGTGTGTGTGTGTGTGTGTGTGTGTGTGTGTGTAAACTCTACCTCTGCTGCCATATGTGTCCCGTAGCGATGAGAGGGAGATAGATCATCCTCCACAGCAGATGTGCTGACACTGGAGAAAAGTTAGTTCACTTCCCTGGCATATTACCCACGCTCCCCCTGTGATCCTGCTCTTACTCCAGACTTCCTACCATCGCTCAGAACAGGGAGGTATCTGAAAAGATTCCCAATCAAGCTGACAAACCCTGGTGTTCTGGCATGTGATCATCTGTGTGTGTGTGTGTTCAAGTTTGTCCCTGCTCCTACGCAGAAGCAAAGCCTCCCCTTGCTTCCTTCTTTTGACCTCTATTCCTCATTTCTTTCTTCCTGCCCTCCCCCACTCTTTGAACTATCCGTCCTTCTCTTAAATGTTTCTTTTAAGTCCTTCTTCTCTGTATTCACTTCCTTACTCCTTAAAAGGTAACTTAATGCCAGGTTTAATAGCAGAGTTCTAATGCCTTCTCTGGTTAAAAGTGTGTTTCATCTTTAACCAACATTACCGCGCTGGGTGTAGTTTGGTGTGGTGTGTTTGAACTGTACTCGGTTGCACCTGTAACTACTTTAAAACGTTTGTGAACACTCCCTCTTACATCACTGCAGTGAGAATTCAAAGCACTGGATGTAAGCAAAATAACCAATGTTGGGGATTACTCTCTTTACTTTGACAAACTTAGCTCATCATTTTACATTTTAGGAGACAAACTCTCCCACTCCACCCTTCTGCCAGTTTAAGTTTACGTATTCATATGTCAGGGGATTAGATCTGTGTGGGGAGGTAGATCTCAGGGTTAACTTTGCCTTGTCATTTAGGGAGGAGGAGGAGTACCAGGGAACCTCATTGATTTCTCACAGATGCACTTGATATAGTCAAAACCTTTCCCCATGAACGCATTGACTTGGAATGAAAAGCAATACAAATATAACATCAATCATATTTTAATCAGTTATTTTTACTCAATTTAAATCCGATGGACTCTTCTACTTACAGTCTTGTTTCACCCAGCTCTGGCAGTCCTGCAGTCATTGCAGTACGTTTAATCTTGAAGCTGGTCAGATATATGGTAAAATGTAGCAGACGTGAATCTTCTAAATGCAACACATCCCCTCCTCTGGTTTAGGAACAAAATTAAACAGTTGGAGACATGGAGTTCTAACCGGTGTTAATGCATTGAAAGCATAATTGAAAGGCTATTGCTGAAATAAACACAAACCATACAGAGTGTTAAAAACAGGGTTTGATTTTCATTTACACTTTAATCTTCTCCTCCCTGATTTTGTTCTGGCCTCCTCGCTGTAATGAATTGAGCCAGGTTTGAGATCACAGCGTGTCTGACAAAGAATGAGTCACATACTAGAGCACGGGCCAAGTTCAGTTCTGGCTCTGTTTCTTCCACGTTTCCTCCCACTGAGTCTGTGCATTTGAATTCTTGTATCACTTTGGTATCACTACAGCATAGTAGATTTTGTTTACTTTCTAAACTCAACTGCTTCTGTAGGTAACATTTCAATTATTGGTTGATAAAGTGTGATAAATCAGTATATCTGGCATGTACTGTATTAAAGGTGGGGTAGGTAATTTTGGAGAAACCAGCTTGAGTTCGCTAGAATTTGAAAATACGCAGCCGGAAAAAATCTGCCACTTCCTTGCAGAGCCCCTCCTCCAACACACACGAATGTGCACATGACCAATGAGGGCACGAGATAAATTTGTGCACAGACGGAAAGCTGACAGGCAGGTAGGCCATCCAGTTATTTTAGCCGGGCCGGCTCAGATGATTGGTCTTGCTTTTTACATTACGACGCCTTCCACAGATGACATTTCTTTATGGATTTGTTGTCAAAGCACTTCAGATATTCATTGCTATCGGGATGTTAAGAGCATTCCATGGAATATCAAAAAAAGTGTATCTCGAGCCGGTTTCTCAATCTTACCTACCCCACCTTTAAGTAAATACAAATATTGAGACAGAAGGAGGAAGGTGCATGCGCAGAGGACAGTTAAAGAGAGATGGGGAAATTAAAGACAAGTTGCCTTCTGGTCAAACTCTTTGTCACTCCAATTCAAACCTCAGAGGCTCATGTTCATGGCAGGAATATCTGCAACTGATCTGCTTTATAAAAGGAAAAACACAGTAAACAATTAAAGTCTTCTTAAAATAACTGCTGTGAACACTGTTAAATGTTTCACCAACAAAGCTGTCATCAGGGCCTTTCAGAAAGGAAAAACAGAATCTGCCACAAGGAGCTGTTTTCAGCTAAGAAACAGGAATACAGCTTTTGGTGAAAGCAGCCACACTGTCACAACCTCTCTATGTGGGTTATTTTTACTCTGAAAGCAGATAAACACAGCAATGAATAATGTTTAGCTGAGTTGTTAAAACACTGGGCCTGCTATTAATTAAGTCCAGAGAGGTAAGAAAAGAAAGATTCATTTTCGTAAAAATAAGTCATTTTCTATTTAGTGGAGCATTTATAATCTGCTTTAAGCACATGTTGATGATTTGCTCACTAAATTCCTCTTCTTTATTGACAAACCAACACAGTCTATACATTAGGATATATTGTTGTGTGTAATTTATGTTTATGTGTGGTGCTCTTTCAAACAGTTACTCCATGATGTTAGCCAGCTTATTTATTTCCCTAAGCAGAATTTAGCTGGAGCTCAAGAAAAACACACACAGTGGAAGACATGGTGGCGGTGTCTTCCTGTGACAAGCGTGTTGCTCTCTCTGTCTGGGTAGTCAGGGCTGAGATTGCCAATAAATAGTGGCCAGTGGCCTTCAGCATCACCAGCGGGGAGAGATTTGTGTCCTCGTGCCTGATTGGTCCAGGCCTGAGGAAGAGAACAAACCATCTCGTTAATCAGGGAACACTGTGGGGACACGGTGTGTGTATGTTTCTGTGCCACTCGCACTCTGTGCCGGTGGCACATTGTAAAAATACTGCGTGTGTGTGTTTGGTGAGACAGAGAAAGTGAGTTGTTATGTGAGTGCAATATTATGTCAGGCGATTGAGACGGCAGCGGTGCAAAGCTGAGCCGATGGGTGACAGATGACTGGGTGCTAAAGGCCTCTGGAGCAGCCATGACTCACACACATGTGTGCACACACTCCTGGCTGCCAAAGCTGTCACATTACTGTCATACCTGTGCTTACATTCCTCCTAGCACCAATTTTCACCCTCAGAGCTGCCAAATAAAGTCCATTGCGATGTCGAGTTTGATTGTCATCACTCTGTCAATCACGTTACAGGCGTTTATTAAGCTGCTGAATTTTCAGCTTTTTAAAAGAAACTGAAGTTTTCCTTGATAAAGACAGCTTTTCTATACAGTTTATAACTTAAATAAATATTTCCTTCATTTTGGTATCCTTTGTTAACATTTGATGCATGCTAGAAAATACATTTTTCTCCACGAATTCAAGGTGAGTAATTAATATACAAATGATCATAGTGGTGGTAAATCATTCCAAAAACGTTTTGAGCTGTTTAATTTCTTTTTGAAACACCTGTGTTTGCTTTCATGCTCCTGTGTGCCTGTCTGTGTCAAACTGCCAGGTTTAGGAGCTTACACCCAAGCTGCAGGTGTGAGTGTATACTGTACCTCAGGGTGCAGCAAAGCAAATGTTTGGTTCTGCTTTAAATCAAAGGCAATAAAATGCAGCAAATGAAGATTGCTGCATTCAGCCACAGCATGTGAGGTTTAGTGTTGTGCTAACATATGGAGAACAACATTGATTTGGAATTCAGAGTGAGATGATGAATAAACACTGGATCGTGGGATTTACATTTCATAAACTGGTTTCTCGCTCTCCACTCTAATCTCATATTACCTCACAAGGATACACAGAAATAGGTTTGGTACGTGCAAATGCTTAAGAAGAAATAGGCACTGTTTTTAAGTATATTCCAATATGAGTGCATTTCCAGTAATCTAAATTGCAGTATGATGACCGTAATTCCTTAAAACAGCAACCAAGAATGGAAAATCCCACATTTATCATCTCAGAAGAGAATAATGTGTTTCCTTCTTTTGAACCAAGACCTTGTGTAAGGAATCGTAAGGATTCATACAATTTTACCCTTGTCAACTCTAGACCACTGTCTGACAACACAATACAAATAAATTGTCTCCTAAATATGGCTAATGGAGTAGACCGCCTATTAAGAAGCTCAATAATATTATCGGAAAAAAACAATGCAAAAGAAACAGAGATTATCTTATTTTTCTATTCCAGTCTTCTTTCTTGTCAAAACACGGCTCCTTCATTACCCACAGTGCAACTCTAGAGCCGACAGTTTGATCGGATATCCGGGTGTGTTATCCTTGTAGCCGCTACTGAGCCTCAAGCCGATAGCCCCAAGCACGGATAAGGCATGAGCTTCAGAGATCGCGAAAACTCCCTTCTTCTATATATATATGTATATATGAACACCCAAAGATGTATTTTTTAACTGGTAGTCTTCAGACCAAACCAACACGGACATACAGAACATCACTTGTGGTACATCTTCATTCTATTTCAATTTCTATTGTGTTAAAGAAACACAAAGGTTTTATAAAAATGTGTTCGCAGTAGTGCTCCAGACAACGGTAAATCAACTTTGAGGGGTAAAATCATTTAATTTACCCTTTTAAAATATAGTTATAATAGTAGTAGTTTCTACGCATCGAGTACACTCTTCAGGTAAACTGTAGTACCTGGTCAATGCAGGAGACGTCTGGATGATCCATATTTCAGATCCATATTTCAGAGATAAACTAAAAATTAATTGCTGTACTGTTGCATTAAAGAGTAGTCTTTTGTTACTGTTATTACACAAAAAAAGCACAAAACCATCCCGAACACTAGAATAATAATTGATCACAATGTCCTTATGATGCATTTTAATATAGCATCGCTTCTATATTAAATGAATGGTTGAATTACTCCTTTTTCGTATATTTTCTATCTCCTGTCTTTTTATATCACACAACCACACTCATTCCAATCCTTGCCTCTTCCTTTCCTTCCCTCAGCTCCATCACCTGGCAGCCCTGGAGCTAGCCCTGGGGCTGCCAGGTGTGTGAGTGTGTGTCAGTGCATGTGTGCTGGCAAATATGTGTGTGTGTTGAAAGCACTACGTGATTGCCGAGTCATTTTGCAGTGTATCCAGATCTTACTTTAAAGTATTTAGGCTCTTGTGTCCAAATGTATTGGCATCTAAATTGGATAATCCTCTCTCTGTCTGGTAATTAATTTGTGTTTTATTGAACATTTGAATGGTTTCCACTGCTCTATACTTCTTCCCTTCTTTCTCAAACTACAGTTTCAATTGAAATGAAATGACTGGATTTTCAAAGGTCTGTAGTACTTGTTAAACTTAAATCCCAATGACATCTTGGCATATATCTACTCTTCCGTCATGAGAATGTTGGGACCTAGAAACTGGGATACAGAAAAGATTTTATTCTATTTTATTCAGTTATTTATTTATTTATTAACCGGACCACCCGAAGCTGTGTGCACTACTTGCTGGTCGAAACTGTCAGACCTTTTAATCTGTGTTTTAATATGTCTGTTTTCAAAGCACTTGCTGGAGGAGTGACTATAAATCTCGTTTTATTCTTTACAATGACAATAAAAGCTTTTGAATTTGAATTAAGAAATCGTGCTTCTCAGATAAAGTATAGTGGAGGTGGAACAAGATCAACAGCAACTCACCATTGTAGGGATTTCACTTCATACAGTTTCTTTATGAATGTACCGTTCTCTTGCTCTCTATCTATAAGTGTATTCATTTACAGTACATCGACCTGTTGGCTCGCTAAAGCTTGGCGTCTTTACTGTCATCCATACATTCTGGATCAATATCAATTCCTTAACAAATATACTTTACTGAAACTGTTAAATATACCTTACCTCTGACACAAAAAAAACAGTATTGTGTCGGTCACTGTGAAAATCATTTTTAACCCCATCTATATTCCCTGTCTGACATATTGAGCAACAATCACCGGGGTCAGAGCCAGAGATGGGAAAGGTGATGTGCTGTGTTTAAACTAATGAAATATTGATAGAGTTGGCCAATTAAAATAGGGGCAGCCAGAGTGTCCCAGGAATCCAGAACAGACATTAGCACAGCGCTAATAAGATGATTTCCATCCGCCATAGCCATACGATGCAGGTAACGACAGCCAGGGCCAGAGAGACCACAGAGAGGTGGGGGGGGGGCGGAACATTGGGGGATCATGGGAAACAGAACTCTGTTTTGATGGGTGGGGGAGGGCTAGGTGGTGAGAGATGTCTTGGGACGACCAAAAAGATGGACAAAAGCAGGATGATGAAGTGTTTTTTGCATGGATTGAGAACTATTTTATGTGTAATAATGAGTGATAACAGATTGGGGAACATTGCCTCTTTTCCTGAACCGTGTGTGTAGTGATTACTCTGAACCTGCATAACAATCTAACAAAACACTGATTACCTTTTCAATTCCTCTCTCTGATTCTCGTCTTTTCTTACCTCGCCCTTCTTGTCTCAATGCAGTTCAATGCAATTCATCAAGCAAATGGACATTTTGTTGTTTTGCGACCACATGTTGTACACACACGCAGAAGAGCACAGGCACACAACATAAATACACTCGCCAAACAACAAGAGCAGTTGATACTGTGCAGTCATATAAAGGCAGAACGAGTAAGGGTTTTGTATAGTACATTGATAGATTGATAAAATAACAGGTATTACAATTATATATTAATCAGTATTTGCAGATAACATTACAGGCACATTACTACACAAACAACTTCAGAATTTAAATGAAAAAGGGTGATTATTTAGGATTGCTCTCCATTTACCATGCATGCTGCTGTCATTTGCTGACTAATCATTACTGAAGGACACACAGCTCATCAAATCACTCTCTCTTTCTCCCCGCAGCCTCCCTTTCTCTCCTCTTTCATCGCTTGCTACAGTATTGCTATTCTTAACAGGGTGACGCAAAGTTCTCCATTACAACCCAATGGATACTGATGACTACTCATGCTTTTGGTTGGCCCCAGTGTGTGTGCTTGTGTGTTGTGTCTAATTATAAGCTAGCTTAAGCCAGTTGCATCTCCCATGCCTCATGCGTGGCTTAACTGAGTGATTGCCCGTCTGTGTGGGTGTTTCTGTATATTTTTAAGTATGCATTCGTGTGTGTGTGTGTGTGTGTGTGTGTGTGTGTGTGTGTGTGTGTGTGTGTGTGTGTGTGTGTGTGTGTGTGTGTGTGTGTGTGTGTGTGTGTGTGTGTGTGTGTGTGTGTGTGTGTGTGTGTGTGTGTGTGGGGGGGGGGGTGTGGGGGGGGGTGTGGGGTGGGGGGGTGTGTGTGTATGGGGGTGTGTGGGGGTGTTATTCACTTTAATCAAGTTTTATTTGTGCATATTATACATGTACCTTCCACAGCCACTTATCTTCTTTTCTCTCTCAAACACACAGACAGAAACGCACACTCTGAAGCAAGCTGACAATGGATCCATCACCATAATTTAACCTTTAACATCTTCACTGCTATGTTATTGAATATTATTTAATTTACCTGTGTAATGCCTTGTCAGTATTCATTTTGGAGTGATTCACAGAGTAATATGCCAGTGACAGGCAGAACAAATACTTGGCTTACACATCATGAGTTGGCGCACTTCCTTATGTGTACACCCATGTCCACAAACACACACATACGCACGCACACACACAGTGGTATTCACAGAGTAATCAGCGCTGCAGCTATTATTAATGAGAGAGAACCGAGTCATTAATATTTAAGCAGTGTCACTGAGGCCAACGCAATGAGTGTGTGTGTGGCCTGTTTGTGTGTATGTGTGTCCACATATAGAAGAGGGGCAGAGGGACTATAAGGCAATTTCCTCAGGCAGTGTAGTGAGACCTACTCCATTACAATAGGATAGACGGAGATGAAGACATATTACAAACTTAAACAGAGAGGTGGAGACGGACAAAAACAGGAATATTTTCTTCCTTGTCCTCTAGTCCCCGTCCTCTCCTATGCTCCTATCTTTTCTCCGGTAGTGGCTTCTGCTTTGTGGAGGATGAAAAGACTCGAATGGGAAACAGCAGATATCCCATTACATCACACTGGATAGGATGGGCCTGGGAGCTGTGTGTGTGTGTGTGTGTGTGTGTGTGTGTGTGTGTGTGTGTGTGTGTGTGTGTGTGTGTGTGTGTGTGTGTGTGTGTGTGTGTGTGTGTGTGTGTGTGTGTGTGTGTGTGTGTGTGTGTGTGTGTGTGTGTGTGTGTGTGTGTGTGTGTGTGTGTGTGTGTGTGTGTGTGTGTGTGTGTCCGCATTCGCACTGCCTGCCTGCTTGAACCTTTCTAAATGAACACTTTGGTCTGTGTCTAGTCCTCCACAAGCTCTGCTGACAACACACACTCAAGTGCTCACACACATTCACATGCACACTTTTTCTCACAGCCACAGACCAACATGATGGGGTCTAAGGGTGAGGGTTAGAGAAAGACTTAGCATAAACACTGTAAATAATGACATAAGCACTCTTTCTTTCTCTTTTTCTTTCTGTCACTCTCCCTCCCTCTCGTCCCTATAGCCTCTCTCTGTGTCTAGGATTAGTGGGTATTACTTGCTCTGCAGAGCGAGGAGAATGAGACAGGTCTTACTGCCAAATCCTGGATTGGGAGAGGAAAATATTCCTTTATAATAACCTCTCTTTATTAAATCGAGCTGGAGGAAATACAGCCTCTTTCACCCCTAGCCAACAGTTGTCCTCAGATTCTGCCAGGTTTCTCTGATTGTTAACATATTGACTGAAAGGTTATTAGTTAATGACGAATCCTGTAATATGAAGGGGATTATTGCTATGAATGGGATTAGTTGAAATACGATTTTCATCTCAACTAAATGCAGAATATAGTTTAAAAATAAAGACTGTGTCATTTTCAAAATGAATCAACGTTTGTCTCCCCCACAATTCTCCAAGGATCCACATGCTCCTTTTCTGTCTTGCATGCAGTTTAAGTTGTTGGGAAACTTTGGGAATGCTGTAGATCACTGCATCATTGCTGCTTTTGAAGTTAAACTGAAGGGAGTGTTTTTTTATTCATTAGACTGTACATTCAGTTCAATATTGTGGACGCTGCCTGTAACACCTTTATATAACATTCACCTTGTTGCTTCATAATGTGATTCTCCCATGCTACATTATCTTTATTGAGTAGCAAAGTGGATTAAGCCAAAAGTTTCTTATATACTTCCCCAGTGTAAATGCACTTTTAACGTGTTTACTTTCAAAACTTCTACAGTGTTTTCTTTTTTTCCTTTTCCAGTTTAGATGTGATGTTTTTTCAGTTGATTCTTGAGATATGTCGATTGCATTTCTAAAAAAAAGCTCTTAATGCTGTTTCACAAGACTTTAAGTTTATGAATATGGTATAAATACATTAACTTCACATGTCATTTACTTAATATTGTCTTTGTCAGTGGTCCCAAAGAAAATGACTATAGTCCAGCAACGGGAGGCGTGTGGCACAGTGGATAAACCCCACTGCAGTCAGCATGTCGTTGTGTCCCTGGGCAAGACACTTCACCCCAAATTGCTCCTGTGGGGATTGCCCACAGTATTGAGTATGTAAGTCGCTTTGGATAAAAGTGTTTAACAAGTAACATGTAATGTAATGTAACAGAGAAAATGTGTCTTAAGCTGAGATCAGTTTTCATGTGGCCATGAAGTAATGATAATTTTCTCAGCTGTCTCTGCATCAAACTTATCAGTGATAGTGCTGTGAAGGGAACACAATAGATGACACATTAAGCATTTTAAACTCATGTAGTCACATTTTGAAATCAGTTTCGGCTCAACTCAATGCATGCAGAGAGAGAAGAAATGGCTCGTTGTCATGATCCCATCAAAGAGCCCCAGTGGTTGTTCCCTTATTGGCCATCTGCCTGTGTGTGGACTCGGAGTGATTTGATTACCTGGGAGCTTCATTAGGATACAGAGAGGGGGAGGCCGCGTTGGTAGCTTCCCTATCCTCCCCTATCCTCCCCACTCAAGTATAGAGTTACCTTTGCACGGAAGAGGCAGCATTGATTAACCATATGCCTGGGAGGTGGGGGGTCTGCAGCCTCAACCTGTGCCATCACGATTGCCTCAGGGGGACTGAGTGCTGGGGAAGTTGGATATGCAGAGATCTAATGTGTATGGGATACTTTCCCCCAGTGCATCTTTGCATTAACATCACATCTCTCCTGGTTACCAACAGAGCAGTGATCTGGACATAAGGGAAGCCAGGGTTTTCTGGGAAATATGTTATGCAGGAAACTGAATGTCAATCAACATCATGCACACGGATAGACCTGCACATTTCATCCATGTCAAAAACACACATGCCCTACTGGCAATAGCCAAGGGCCAAAGGATGAACGTGTTTGTGTGATCTCTCCAGCAGGTTTAGAAGTAGTCTTTCAGCATCACTTTAAATGTATCCTGTTTTTCTCCCCGACTTTTCGCATTGGTTTCCCTCTGGGTGTTGCTGTCCAATAGAGCTGGATTGAGATGTGATCTTTACATGCATATACCTCATCATTATCCTCTGTTGAAGAGCGCTCGCTGATTATGGTTTTGATTACATTTTATCAGCCTCTCTGTCAGCGCTGCTCCCTGTACGGAGCCGGCTTTGTAAGAATGATGAATGGCTCTTTTAATTGTTTCTAATTGATAACTGCTTTGAAAGACTTTGTTATGAAACACTGCCAATTTAGTAACACCGATACACTGTAGTGCCTTATTAATTCTCTCCCGTCTGGCTCGAGCACTGTGCAATTGAAAATAATTCCGTCTGAATGTTTGTGGGCCGACAGGCAGTAATAACTCTTGGTGTAAGAGCATGCCGAGTTTTTAAACACCAAAATAGTATTTCATATTTGACTCCCTGTGTTAAAGTCTTTGTACTTCACGCCTTAATTGTTGGATTTACTACTCTGCTTATGTAGCTGGGTAAGATGTGGTCTATCACTATGTTACAGCCTGCCTTGTATGTGTATCCTTATCATTTATGATGAGGTGCTTTGGATGATAAATCCTCATCCTCCCGCCCTTCGGCAGGCATGCTGAAGCCTGGCTATACTGGGGAGATTCTTGCTGAGAACATTTGCATACATATTGTCTCACACCTTTAGATAGACTTTCTCTTACCCACTCTAACTTCATATCTACCCTTTCAAGAGGTGCATTTAATAAATAAGGAGGAAATGAAGGAAGCAGGAAAGGAGAGGAATGTAACAAGAGAGGGATATAAGGGGAACTTGTTGGTGGTCGTTGGTCGGCCGGTTTATAGTGACACCTGTAAACTATTTAGTCATTTAGTGTTTATGTACGCCATTCAAAAAGGTGAGCTGTTGTTTATTTGTTTGACCTGCCTAGCCTGTGGGTCTAGTTTTTATTGGTCCACCTGCGGTCGTCTTGTTAAATCATCCAGGTGTTGACACAACACATTGACTACTAATAATAAGAAAGGCAGATGTATTAGTTGTAGATAAACTCAAAAAGAAGGGCGACTAAAGTGCTGAATGCATTAGACATGTTGCCACACCTTATTCAAAACTTTCCCCTGCAGGTTGGCAGTTTGAAACATTAACACCAATGCACTGCCATTTGCACTCTGTCCAAGTTTGTTTTAGCATGCGTGAGTCCTGTTTATAGTGTGTGTTAATAGTCTTTTAGATTTTGTGCTGGCTGCTATAGAAAACATTTACAAGCCAGCTGACTTCACACGCTGCTTAATGGCCCCAATAAAATAAAAATACTGCCCTCTTATTTAATTATGTTAATAGAATCTAAAAACATTACTCAGTGCCGCATTATAGCTCAGTTTGTAGAGCTGGCTGACCATGTGAAAGAAAAAAAATGACTCGATGGTATAACCGCAATAGCTTCCGGGTTTTAGAAACTGTTTGTGATTGTGACACAAGCTTTTAGTATTTGGCCTGCTGTCTTGAGAACGTTATACTGTAACTGTATTATAAACTATACCTACTGGCTAATTATGTATACATATCGTCTATCTCTGCTCATGGCCTTTTTTCTTTTATCTTGTATGCCCTATCTTTATCCTTGTCCACTTTTCTCTTCTTCTGCCCCCCCTCCTCCTCTCCTTCATCTCCACTCCTTCTATCCCTTCAGTGCTCAGGTTGACAGATGTTTGGCTCGCCGGCCTGTCATAATAACTGTGGTGCTGTGTGTCTCTGGTGGCCGGCGTTAGCTTTTCACAGCCAGGACAGGACATTTCCTGGGGCTATGGGTGACGGGAGAAGAAATGAGGAAAACAAGCAGGGAGGACAGGAGAAACAGAAATATTTGTGGATTTTATTACGCTTTTTCCTCTATGTAAGATATTGATATAAAGATGTTGTAATCTTAGTTAAGGAAAAGCGAGGGTGAAGATTCTCCTCAGCACACAGGTAAAGCTAGAAACTACAGTTGAGCATTTTGCAGAGCCATACGTCCATAAATAATGGTGGATAAAATTGAGTGAAAAACCCTTCAGAGTCTTTTGAAGTGCCCAGTGGCGGCCGGTCCATAGGGGCGCTAGAGGCGCCGTCCCCCCTCTTCCCACATGTTTGATTGTCATTAAAAATTAAAAATTCATCTAAAAAAATATTTCCAAAAAATATTTTTTTTTATTTTTTATTTTTAAAGAACAAGGTAAATATTATATAGTTGGTATCAGTAAAATGTATAATCTACAATAAAATCTTGTTTAAAATTGTTTTACGATGTATAAAGTTACTGATAAGTCACATGTTTCCTGCCTGGCCGCAGCGTGTATCATTACCCTCTCTCGTCCGGGCGGTAGAAAAGAGCCCTCAGCCAGAGCAGCTGCAACCAACAAGCTGACTGTTGCTATCTGTAAACTATGCCGCCGAAACATAATTTCAGCCAATCAGCGTCGTCAGATCTGATGCTCAAAGGGTGCCCTTTCAGCGCCCTGGCCTGTGTGTCTGTTTAGACTCGTATCCAAGGTGACGCTACAGTAGGGGATGGCTGCGTCTGCAGTTGTAGACTCCGGTGCTAGTGGATCGCCGGAGCTGTAGATTAACATTTGCATGCTTATTGTAGTTGTAAGGGCAATGCCTGTGGCACCATGGAGCATATGTGTGGGCTGGACCTGTATTTTACAGGAAAGGAGTGATCAGAGGGTCGAGTTGTCGATTCTTGTTCAGTTTTCATCTTCCTCACCCTCTCAGACTTTGAGTTGCACGCGCTGCTAAAGAGACGCGCTACCATGGAAACCAAACAAGGGTGTACCTGTATTAAAGTCCGAGTGGAAACAGTCGTGAGTAAATCTGATTTTGTCAGAAATCGGGAGAAATGCGGGTGTCTCCCGCGAAAATCGGGAGGGTTGGCAAGTATGACACACACACACACACACACACACACACACACACACACACACACACACACACACACACACACACACACACACACCTCCTGATTTTAAATGTCCTAGTATGGTTTTGTCACCATTTCCATAGCCCCACCAAAAATATTTTCCACCAGCCGCCACTGGAAGTGCCCTAACATTATCATAAAAAACAGCGATCATGCTTTAGTTGTAGAAGCACATATTGTGATTGCTGAACGTTTTACAGGTACGTTTAAGATAAACATTTCCTCTTTGCATGAATGAAAACATAACCCCGGCAGCATCACTTTTCCTTCAAATATATGAGTTGTATATGAACATCAATATTAGGAGATGGGGGGCGATATATTTGAGATCAGAGGCTGAGGTAAAGGCAGAAGGGGGTTGCAGGTTTGGGGAGAGAGGTGGCAAGGGGGCCACAAACCCTTCAAGCTCGCAGTAATCTGTCTCTGCTGAGATGTATAGGTTCTCTGTGAGCCAGGCCTTGCACCTTACTGTCAGCCTCTCCCTCTTTATGTTCCTGTTGATGCACACACCGTTTCCCAGTAAGATTGATCCATAGTTTTCTTAAAGTATAGGCAGTGGAGCTTGATATGACAGCAGTAAGAGATGTGGATGAAGACTGTCTTGTCTGCATGCGCTGTAGTCTGCATACTGGTGCTGTTACGTATTTATCTTCGCTGGCCTGTCTTGGCTGGAGGTGTTTTCGTGCTTTTTTGATTTCATAAGAGACCTTTAAAAATGCCTGACAGACAGACACAGGCCGACAGGCGCTCAGACGGGTCAGTTTCAGACCTGCAGTAAGCCCTTTATCAGCCTGGCTTTGCTGTCTTATTGGCCACTAAGACTCTCCAGTTTACATCGAGCACCGAAAATCCCACCGCAGAAAGAAGAGAGAGAGTTTGGGGATATGATTGATCTTTGCCAACAATATTGCCTCCGTGGACTGTGATGATTGGATTACTGTGTTTTTGAGATGTGTTTGCGATGTTTACATCGGCTGATTTTCTTGATGTAATTATTGATATGAAGACACAAGGCTCCTTGCAGCTTGTGAGAAACATCACCGCTCAATTTAGGCTCATCTGTGACAACATGTGCGATCATGAGTGTGAATTCTGTCAGCTTCAAACCCCTGTAGAGCTGATTTCATTTGTCGGCTTTGCATATTGTACGTATGTAGGTACATCTGCATAGACTTTATGAAGAAATGGCTCAGCTAATGAAACTGTAGCACAGCACCACATGGGGGGGAGTGGTCAGTGTGTACCTCCCCAGCAGCCCTGCGTGTTCCTGACAGACAGACAGTTATGTAAGAGGACAGAGCTAAAGGTTGCCTTGTCTCCTGAACCACCAGAAATCCACACAGACGCACCAAACGGCAGTGAGGATATGTGGCCCTCTCGCCTGCTGATTATTAAGGCTGTGTCATGCAATATTAAAAATGGTCCTCTACTCCGCTTCAGGTAGCACAGAGATATATATATTGCATTACCTTAAGTAATATTTGGACAAGAAACTCACAGCCAACACTCGACCACCTTAAATCCGCATCAGCGCTATAGGAACCACTGTTAAAAATAAACAACCCTAACCCAAAACAGTTATTAATAAATGGGCAAAGTTCAGTACTTGATGTATGAATAATTATTATGGTCTTCGGGGAGCTGTCCATGTAAAATTAGATTACTGATTGCCAATCTAAATAATTAACAGCTGTATGATTATAGGAAGCATAGTTCACTGTGTGTTCTCCACTCTGCAGCCTTTACAGCTGTCACATGATGGATTAGAAATAATGAGCATTCAGTATGGGAACACTGTGTGGGACAACGTAGCATGTTGCTACCTGCCCCGATGCTAGCGAGAGTGTTAACGGCCCGCTGTCCAGAACACTCATCACCGTGACAACCCATAAAGCTGTCACCGGATAGACAAAATGTCTGTTCCCTGAGCTATGTGACCAAGACGTGTCTGTAAGTAAATGAGTTCACATGTCTGGATAACTGTGCCTGGAGGTGGACAGACAGCCTTGAACTCAGGTGAGCACTAATGAGAACGCTGTCTCCCCTGAGGCCTGCTGCCATTCAGACCTGCAGGAAAAATAACGAAAATATACAATAACACTAAAGAATGTAATCATCACTCCTGAGGGAACACTGTGTGGGCTGACACCCTCAAAGTCACTTAAGTACGCACCGCATTTTCATATTATTAATATTTTACTTTTTCAATATCGACACTGTAAGAACAAACAAAAACAATGCATTCTCAAATAACTTTCTAACACATCTCTACGACAAAGCAAACAGTCATTGTTCTAAAAGCCATATGTTCTATTAGAGTTTCCCCATTCAAATTAAATACATACATAAAGTGCATTTAAGTCACATAATCTTGAATTTAGAAGACCATACCAAACTAATCCACGTAATTTACATTTACTTGAAAATGTAATGTGCTTAATTTTACGTCCTGCAAGACTTTGAGTGTTTGAAAATAAATAGTCTGTACCAATACAATTAAAAAAGCACTTTTTTTAACATTAAAACATGTAAAAATGTCACAGTAGAGGCCCAAAACACAAATATAAACCTGCAAATGTGCATAATATGTCCTCCTTGAAACAGTTGAGTTATGTGTGGGTGTCTTTATATTTTTGGGTATTGTTTGGACTAACAATAGGATACTGTTAAATTCATTATTGTAATTCCTCTATGTACATTTGATACACTATCCACTACATAACTCTGTCTCACTTGGCAGTTATTTTGTTGTGTTGGAGGTCCATGAAACATACACTCTGTAACATGCAGACTCTTCCAAATGCAGAGGTTTGCACACCGCACTCTGGTGCACCCCTACCTTGAGTCCGAACAGAGTGACCATCGTAAGGTCAAAGCGAGTCATTATACAGTAGAGCTGCTGAATGCGGAGCAGAGCGAGGTGCCACACCTGACTGCCAAACAGTCACCTTAGACCAAAGACCGGCTCGATATTAAGATGTGGCTCGACCTGGATCATCATCACCAGTCTCTCTCTCTTTCTCTCCTGTTGAGGTTATAGTCTTTCCTTACTCTCTCCCCACCTGGTATTCAGTGGGTTCCCAGACATTCTTGACATTTTGGAAAGGTTGAAAGACAAAGAACCTTTGTCTCCTAATAAGGCCGTGCTCCACACCCCACCTGAATGAGAATACTGGGAGAGAGAGGGCGACGGGGGCCTGCATGTGGGGTGGGGTGTTTGTGTGTGATGCTGGAGGTGGAGGGGTGTACACAGGGATGCAGACGGGAGTGTAAACATGCAAATGAAGATGGAGAACAGGTGGGAAAATTAAAGCTTCAGGTTGGAAGACACATGAAGGGTTGTGTGTGTGTGTGTTTGTATGTGTGCAGGTAAGAGGTGTGGGAGGAGGAGGTTTGGGACTGAGCGGAAAGAAAAATGAACACTGTTATGATCAATTCCCTATCTGGGGGTTGAGAGTGATAACAGTTAGGTTTTAGAGGCTAATGTAAGCTACTGCTTTGAGAAACACGGCAGCGCACCCTGGCGCTTTGCCCGCAGTCACACACACACACACGGATGCTGTACAAGAGAGCGATATCCTCCATCACTGCAGGAGCTTGAAGCAGAACTCAGAACAACCAAGGTCCTTCTGGTTTCTTCTCATCTCGCTCTCTCTCATCCATCACACCCCTCAGGTCTACCTCTCACCTCCCTCACCCCCCTCAATCCCTCTTGCACCTTATTCCTCTGCAGTTCTCTCTGAAAAACGTTCTCCAAAACAGCAGAAACTAGGAACGTTTGTTATTCTTTTATAAATGTAAGCAAGGATAGGGCTGTTGAAATGGACAGGTTTAAATAGTTAGAGCTCTCCATCTGGTCAAGCACCTTTCAACCTTTAATTCAGTCTTTTCTTGTTTCCCAATCTGCCAGTGTCACTTTGAGTTATCTCTACCTTAGACTTCCCACTTACCATACAGCTGTGGCCCTGTGTTATGCAATGTCCCCGCATTGTCTCATCTGCAGTTTTCAAGGCACTGCAATTTCCGAAGGCGCGGAGTTAAATGCGAGAACACAAAAGTATTTTTCACTGTGGTTTGTCTTAACATTATATAAGCAAAAAAGGTAAAAATATCTGGACCTGTCTTCAAAAGCAGATGGTGCGGTTATGACATCAGGCTCGTTAAAGGCAGCTATAACTAGGAAGAGCCAAAGGTTGTTGTGAAGTGCACTGCCTTAAATCTAGCTGCCCCTACTAACGAGGAGAAACAAATGTGTGTGTCAGAGATGAGCTATTAAACGGAACAAAAGTCCTGCAAAAATCTTTAAATTCTCCTCTCACAGTCTCTTGTCTTTCTCTATATTAATCTCTATCTCCCCCACCCTGTCTTTCTCCTTTTCTCTCGTTCTGTGTTGGTATTCTGTCACTCACTGGGATGTGGGCAGATATGGGATCACATTCAGCCTTCCAGATTCATTCTGCTCGCGACTCAGGAGCCAATATTAGCCACGCGGCCGTTGTTTTACCCATGAGCCCGTTGCCTTGGAAACGTTGCATAAGAGGGAGTGGGAAAGCGGGATGCCCCTTGCTGATTGGGAGACAAGGTGGCAGATCTTTTTTCCTCTCCCCTCGTCTTCCCTGTATCTTCCTCTTGGATCTTGTTCTCTTCCCTCCGCTCAACGCTTGTTCTATCCGTACGTGTCAAAACCCCGGAGCTCCAGCTGAACCCTCATGACACGTGTTGAATAAACTCACCACCTTAAAAAAAAAGCTTCACAGTCAAAAACCGCATACTCAACTTAGTGATTTATGGTCCAATTAGACATGTTTGTGTACACACAGCACAGACACACACACTTGAACACTCCACTCAATGCGCTGTGTTGTGTGTCATACTCCGCTGTGGGAGGCCTTGGCTGGATTCAGGGAGGATAGTGCTTCATTGAATTCACAGTGACGACGTGTTCAAGACTGCATGACCTGGCCTTCCATATATTCAATACAAGCAAGGCAGTGCTGTGTCTACATACCAGGAGGGTGAGAGAGACAGAGGAATGGAGGGGGAGGACGCAGAGTGAAGAAATGATGGCCTTGGCGCCAGAGACAGGACAGTTTATCTTCTGTATCTTCACTGCCTCCAACTCTGTCTGCTTTGAAGAGAAACAAAAAATACAAAGGATGGACTTAGAACTTGAAGTCATTTTAGAGTCAGGAGTTCACTTTTTCCCAAACATTTCCAAACAACATAACAACACACTGTCTCACATACCTGTGTAGGCATGAAAAGAGACGTAATTAGTGTTCTGAACATATCAGTGCTGCTGAAGGTTGCATATTTTCCAATGGAATAACCTAAAATGTAGTTTCTTGTGTAATTTGCATTTTTCCCAGCATGTAGCAAGCCAAGAAAAGAGCAGGGTGGGCAGCCCCTGCGTGAGGGAGCTGTCTCAATGCGTGTGTTTAGCAAGCACCATCTGCTGCTTTTATTCAGATGGGAGTAGAAATATTTGGTTGATTAACAGAGGATCCGTGTAGGATAGTTTCACTGTTACCACCGGTTACGAGAGACACACATGCTTTCCACGATCCTCGATTTTTCTCAACTGGTGTCTATCTGGAAGACACATCAACATGCAACTGCTCGAATAAGTACACATGTGCATATGGATGTCCATGTGTAACACGCAGCCCGCTAAACACACGACAAAAGTGTTGAAGACACCCTAACACTGTAGTGAGAAGCAGACGGGTGGAGACACAAGCTGACAGCAGCCACACAAACAAGGCATTTATCTTTGGAAAATTAAAAACAACGCAATATAATACACAACAATATGACCTATGTTTTGTAAATGTCAGTCTATGAGTTGTTAATTTAAAAAAAAGTTTATGGACAATATGCCACCATTGCTCCAATATTATGACTTAGCCTGAGCCTTATTATTGTAAAATAGCATACACTTTTTATAAATGCTACACGTATTATAGCTACCACAGGTATGTACTGTATATCTAAAAATGGGCATTATGAATATTCAAGTGTGTTTTAAAATGCTGTCATTATTAAGTGGGTGCAGTCGTTACTTTTCTTTTTTATTGAGATTTTTACGCCAATGTTTAATCAATCCTGCAAGCGTAGGTAACAATCTTTAATAACTTAAATAACTTTTTTTGTTCCCTCTTCAGGTGCTGACCTTGGTGGTTTGATGGACCTGGAGTCTCTGTACCGCGGCGTGGAGCAGAGCATCAACCACACGCGAGCGGGGCGAATGCGCCGGCAGAGCCTGGACCGGGCCTACAACATCGAGGTGCTGCTGGGCGTCGACGACTCCGTGGTGCAGTTTCACGGGAAGGAGCATGTCCAAAAGTACCTGCTCACACTCATGAACATCGTAAGTGTCACAATAACACCAACAAACACAGAGAAAGAGAAGTCGATGAATGTAGGCCAATTCAAAATAATGTATTGTCTAATAAGGCACCTTTTATTTAAATTGCTGAAAATGTATCTTAGAGCCTTAGATCGGAATGGAACTTTACTTAAAATGTGAGGCACTTGGAATTTACTTGAGTATTTGTTTGTTATGCTACTTTGTACTTCTACTCCACTACTATCAAAGAGGAAACTATTGTATTGTTTACTCTACTACAATTTCCTGAGAAAT
The DNA here is from genome assembly GCF_949606895.1 of Notothenia rossii. Lineage (NCBI taxonomy): Eukaryota > Metazoa > Chordata > Actinopteri > Perciformes > Nototheniidae > Notothenia > Notothenia rossii. The sequence continues at coordinate 74,235,019 of NC_136901.1, read as the reverse complement.
ATCCTGCCTTTTTCCAATTAAAATTGAAATTGGGAAAATTGAAAAAAGTTGAAAATGTTGGACACTACAAACATTAAGATTTTATAGACAACCTTACATCTATAGCAGTGAAATACGAGATATCCATTAATGCAGCTGTAATTCTAACCAAAAACATCATATCAATTTAATAACACTAACAGGGACATCTTTGAGTATTTTGACAATATCGTGTCAGTAATTTTATTTTACATAATGCCTTTGAATACCTCTTTCATCACTGTACACATCACACACACATGCAGCCTGCTTTCAAATATCACAAATAAAAGAATCTGTATCCACACCCATAATCCTAAATGCCAAAAAGTGACATTTGTTGTTCCGCTTTAAGAAATCCAATGGAAAAACTGAGTTTTTAGTCAAATCGGAAGTAAGTCACAGAGAGGTCAGAGAAAGAGGGTTGCACACAGACAGACAGACAGACAGACAGACAGACAGACAGACAGACAGACAGACAGACAGCCTCACACACACACACACACACACACACACACACACACACACACACACACACACACACACATACCGACTGAAAGAGGATTCAATTCCCTTCCTACATGTTCTCATCCAGCAATCAGCCGCGGGTAATATTTTCTTCTCTATCTGAATATGATGAGATTTCATTTGTTTAAGTGTGTGTGTGTGTGTGTGTGTGTGTGTGTGTGTGTGTGTGTGTGTGTGTGTGTGTGTGTGTGTGTGTGTGTGTGTGTGTGTGTGTGTGTGTGTGTGTGTGTGTGTGTGTGTGTGTGTGTGTGTGTGTGTGTGTGTGTGTGTGTGTGTGTGTGTGTGCGCGAGTCTTAGGTGAGCCCTGTGCTCTGAGGGGGCTCCTACATATCATTTCATCAGGCTCTGTGGCATGTCATATTTCATCGAGAGTGTGTTTGTGTGTGTGAGAGCTGCAGAAACAGCAGGCAGTATGCTCCAGGCCATGACAACACTTAGCTGAGCACCCTCCCAGGTGTGTGTGTATACCTACCATCACGTGTGTTGGTGTGACACTGAACACACGGCAGACTTTAATCTTTGCAAATTAAACCTGTGGTGAGAGTGCTGCTTGCACACGTGCGTACGCGCTCCTGTTTGCTTTCGCTTGTATTGCGACCC